>NW_009953505.1:4817568-4865676 GCF_000747805.2 Chaetura pelagica | reverse complement strand
AATTTGTTTGAAGCTGCAGATATTAAATGTAAATTTTGGATTATATTAAATGTATAGCCTTTCCTCTTACCCTTGTGTGCAGTTCGGCATACCAAGAGGGACAGAATGACATGCTGACAGGTGAGAAAAGCTTAGAGGTGGAAAAGAACAGGTGTTCTCTGTGTTTTAAAGGAAAAGCTGAAGTTTTTCAGGTTTGGGTTCCTGTTTGGATTTTTTAAACCCTTCATCAAAAAACCCAGAGAAAAAGTTGACTTTGTTGCATTATGTTGTTCTTGTAGCCAGAAGTCTTTCCTGTTGATTGTGGGATCCACTGTAGTTACTTTGTTAGTCTGACTTCAGTGCCAGGGAAGCTGATGAAGCAGATCATCCTGAGTACCATTATGCGGCACATGCAGAACAGCCAGGTGATCAGGCCCAGTCAGCATGGGTTCATGAAGGGCAGGTCCTGTTTGACTAACCTCATCTCCCTCTTATGACAGGCTGACCTGCTTATTGGACGAGGGAAGGCCTGTGGATATTGTCTACCTTGACTTTATCAAGGCCATTGACAAGGTTTCCCACAGTATTCTCCTAGAGAAGGTGGCTGCTCGTGGCTTGGATGTGCACACACTTTGCTGGATAAAAAGCTGGTTGGACAGCTGGGTCCAAAGAGCTGTGTTCAGTGGAGTTAAATCCAGTTTGGGGCAGGTCACGAGTGGTGTTCCCCAGGGCTCAGTGCTGGGGCTGCTCCTGTTTAACATCTTTATTGATGACTGAGATGAGGGGACAGAGTGCACCCTCAGTAAGTTTGCAGATGACACTGAGCTGGGTGGGAGTGTTGATCTGCTTGAGGGCAGGGAGGCTCTGCAGAGGGATCTGGAGAGGCTGGATCGATGAGCAGAGGCCAATGGCATGAGTTTCAATGAGACCAAATGTTGGGTCCTGCACTTTGGCCACAATAACCCCTGTCAGCGCTACAGGCTTGGGGAGAAGTGGCTGGAGAGCCAGGCTTGGGGAGGAGTGGCTGGAGAGCTGCCCAGCAGAGAGGGTGCTGCTTGGCAGCAGCTGAACATGAGCCAGAGGTGTGCCCAGGTGGGAAAGAAGGCCAGCACCATCCTGGCTTGTATCAGGAATAGTGACCAGCAGGAGCAGGGAGGTGATCCTGCCCCTCTACTTGATGGTGAGGCTGCACCTCAAGCACTGAGTGCAGTTTTGGGCTCTGCACTATAAGGACATTGAGGTGCTGGAGAGGGTGCAGAGAAGGGCAACTAGGCTGATTAGAGGTCTGTAGAAGAGGTCTTATGAGGAGAGGCTGAGGGAGCTGGGGCTGTTGAGCCTGGAGAAGAGGAGGCTGAGGGGAGATGTCATTGCTCTCTACCACTACCTGCAAGGAGGTTGTAGTGAGGTGGGTGTTGGCCTTTCCTCCCTAGTGACTAGTGCTAGGACAAGAGGAAATGGGGTCAAGTTGTTGCAGAGGAGGTTCAGATTGGATATTAGGAAAAATTTATTCAGAGGAAGAGTGGTGAGGTATTGGAACAGGCTGCCCAGGGAGGTGGTGCAGGCACTGTCTCTGGAGGTGTTAAAAAAATGGGTGGACATGGTGTTTCAGGAGATGGTTTAGTGGTTAGGGGTTGTAGGCTGGACAGTTGGACTTGGTGATCCTGAAGGTCTTTTCCAACCTTGATGATTCTTTGATTCTATCCTCCCATGTCCTTGTTGCTCCCAGACTGATGGACTTCTGCATGCTGTCTTTCAGGCAGCTCCTGGGGAAGATTTTTAAATTCTTGTGGCTCTTGGCTCATATGTGTGATATTTCACACAGTACTGCAGAGCTGAATGTGCTCAATACCTTTGGGAGAAGTACTGCTAGCATGCATTCTCCTTCAGAAATCTATGTGTCAGAGTTGAAAGGAATGGAGGTATTTAAGCTTTTGAAGTTCGAGGGTCACTGGGAGATGTTTCAAAGCAGGTTCCAGAACTGTACCTTGTAATCTTCTGCCACAGTTCTGGAGACTGTAAGTTTGCCTTCTTTTTTTGATACACATACTCATTTCCATCTTAGAGGGAATATATTTTCTTTATTCCTCCATACTCTGTTTTTTCTCTCTGTGTGTAAAAGTCTAAATTTTAAACTAAGCAGAATCATTTGTGTTAAATCTTCTGTGGTGTGTGCTGGTCTGCCTTCTGCTATAGAGAAACTCTTGGACTTTCCATTCTGTGTATGTGGGAAGGTATTTTTGTGTTACTGCTTACTGTTTTAGTTAGGCTAATGAAAACAGGTGGTTTGTGCTGAGTTCCTTGGTGTCAGTGAGGGATCAATGAAATCTGTAATGTATGGATAAATACTATTGAACTAGACAATTTCTAATATTGATTTTTGTTTTTATTCCAGGAGTGTACTCCGGAGAACCTGGAACTGAAAAAGAAGATTTTCGGTCAGCTAGATCTTATTGTTGATGACAATGTTATCTTGAGCAGCTCAACCTCTTGTCTCTTACCTAGCAAGTTGTTCACTGGCCTTAAACATGTTAAGCAGTGTATCGTGTCACATCCTGTAAGTATGGCAGCACATTTTGGTTTTGTAGTAGTACGTATGTTTGACTAAACTGCATCCCAAACTCTTCCCTGCAGACTTGTGAATTATAGAAGGATATATGGAATGCTTGTGTTAGTGTGCAGGGGCCTGAATTTTCAGAAAAGATTTTGTTTGGTCATTCTGTGAGCAGAACCTCAAAATGCTGAAGGGCATCTGTGAGCCTCTGTAGAGGTCTGTATGGGGCTGCCAGACAGCAGTTTATCTCATCTGTGCTCAATATGGAAGAGCATTTTGTCTTGATAACTGGGATTCTTATTGCTTCTGTTTTCCACTCCTCAGTAGCTAGTAAATGTTAGCCTATGCTAGTCTGGTGTTTGACAGATCAGTTGAAAGGGCTGTGGTTATGAAGGTCTGCAGTTATCTGGAAAAAGGTGCTGCTCTGACGTCTGCAATTTGGGAACTACTTATCTTTCCAAGCGTAGTGTCAGTTCCCTAGTCATGCCCACGAGTGGCAGTGTGAACACCAAAATACAGCACTGCTTTACTATGACGTCTCTACCTATGGCTTAATGCTGCAGTGCCAAAGTATTTGGTCAGACCCTTTCTGACATGCCTCCACCAGCACCATTGTACCTTGGGGTAACTGGGAAGCAAAAAGAGCAAAAGGATTGGTTTCTTTCTGTATATTTAGTTTTCATCCCCTTTTAATACATAATTTTTTTTAAAGGGTCAAACTTCAAAATATTTATCTGTGCCTAGGTTTAGCTTTTCTCCAGTCTAAAATTCAGTAGTTCCTTATCTTATATTTCCAGATAGTAACTTTCTGTACTGCAAGAGATACTGTCTCTTCTAGACTTCTGGTTTAAGTAACTGTAACTGAGATATTATTTTTTAACCAATTCCAGGGCTTTTGCCTATTCTCTGACTGTTCGTCAGTCTTTGATTTTATATTACTCTTTCTTACTGTTTCCCCAACTTGGTATGTACCAATTGACTTGTTTAGTCTAGCTGCGGTCTTCATAGGAGCCACTTCTGCAACTAGGTTTTATCAGATTTGGAAAGGTAGCTAGTCTCTGTGTAAACTTTTTCTAGGCTGCTGTTGTAAGAATATTTCTATTTTCCAAAGCAGATACACTGGAGTGTCTTAAAATGTCTAATTGTTCTGAAATGGTTTTGCAATCCAACTGAGACTATTTTCCTAGTAATCTCAGCTTCACTCAAGGAGGAGTGTACTGGAGAAGCTGTGAGCCAGTGTTCTCTTTCAGGGGCATATCTGCATCTCTTATATCAGGAAATATGCTGGCTTTGTAATAGTTACTGACTTTTGGTGTTTTTTAATAATGACCTTACTAACATGTTGAAGACAACATCAGAACATAGAGAATGGTGGCTGTAGGAAGTAGCCAGCCTAGGAAGGCACTGTGAAAACAAGTTTTGATATGCCAGAAAAATTTAAAGCTAAAGTTGTAAAGCTTCTGGCACAGATGAGCATGTTGAGGAGAAATGAAATGCTGAAAGGGTAGAAGGAGCTCATCCTGTTGCTTAACATTGCAATAGGTTCAGTAATTAGAAAAAATAAATGCAGTCCTGTAGCACAGCTGTGTGATAGAAATTCATGCAGTACTTTTGGTACAGCTGTACTCTGCAAGCACTTGCAGTATTGGTGAATGTCTGCAGAGTGTTTCTTTTCTCATGTCCTGTGTATGCCTGCAAGGTCACGCAGCCAGAAGGAGTGAGGTAGAGGAGACTGTGTGCCATTGAATAACGTCCCTTGCTATACAGAAAACCATATAATCAAATCACTTAAAAAATTTATTCAGATCTATCTTTTACATTTATTCTCTATTCTATTAATTCCACTACTCCCGTTGGAAGTTGTTTGTGTCTTTTAAATTTTGTTCCAATTTTATTAGCAGTCCATCAGATTTAATTTGATGTTTGTTGGTAGCTTAACTAGCCCTCTGCATTTATTTTGTCATATCCTTTCTTAGCTTTCATTTTGTAAGGCTGAGTAAGGTGTAAGCTCATATGCTCCCTGAAGAAAGGCTTTGCATCTCTTCAAATTTTAGAAACCTTCTACCACCCTCAATTTTATCCATGTTTTACCACTTTTAGATTTACCAACATCTGTTACCTCATTCCTAAAAAACTGTCGTCCTCAGTGTGATCGTGAACACACCCGTATACTCCCCATGCCAAGTTCATGAAATAGAATATTTCAATAAGACGATTGTCAACACTGTTCTTGGGAGAAATTTATAATAGCGTCAGTCTCTCTCAACAATTAACTTGTCCTCTTCCTGATTGGAATCTGCGATATACTTGAGGGTTAGAAAAGGCTTCAGAGAACTTCTTGGTCCTTGAAGTGGTTTGGGTCTTGCTAAATTGCCTGGCATCAGACCTGCAGTGGTGTCCAGCATGCCACTCTCAGCACTGGTGGTGGCACTGACAAGGAGGCCAATATGAGAGCGTTTATGTTGAAACACAAGGCATTTTAAAGGGGTTGAAGTAAGTGTGTTACATCGATAGTTAAAGCAGATGTAGCCTACAACAGGTTTTGTGTTGGTCAGACCCTACTGTAAAAGGTACCGTGTAAGTACTGAAAAGAGAACATAGAGAGGGGAAGGACTGCATGCATGTTGCTGTGATCCTGTACTTGCATTTGCGTTAGCACAGTTAAGAGTGTTTGACTAGAAGGGAGAATGGAAAAAGAAAGGCTACATAATTACCATCCTTTAAATGCCAATGTTATTTCTGCTAATAAATTGCGTTAGCTCCTTCTGCTGCCTGGAAACTAGAGGGGGAGCTGAGTTTTAACACCTGAAGAATATGGCTGCAGGACTGCTGCTTTTGTAAAGGACATGCAGGCAGTTCTGCAACACTATGACCTCAAGACTTTTTAGCTGTTAGTAGGATGTTCTTTAGAATTGTTTTGTTTATCTTTTCAAAAATACATTACACAAAGGTCATGACTTGATGAGAAAATACATTTGGGAATAGTCAGAGAGAGGTTTTGTTTGTTTGGGTTCTTTTTAAGTAGGTACAGTGTTTGAAGGTAACCTGTTCTGCAGCTTTTTCAAAGTATGTTTTATGTGATATTTGTTACTGCATTTAGCATATATTTGCAGGCTTGGACCAGTAGCAGTTTGTTTGTTAAGTGTTGTATCTTGCAGGTGATGTTTAGCAATAATTTTGTTATAAGTTCCTGAATATCTGAAAGGAAATGGCTTGCTTAATTTGGAAAGACAGGTGGTGGCCAAATGTCTTACAACAAAAACCAGCTTCAATATTGAGATAACACTGGCTACTCAAGTCAGTATAAAGTCTTCTCATATTGTTTGAATGCTATAATCTTTAACGTAGCTCCATGAACTTTGCCGCGGTTAAAACAGAGTTAGATTTAATGCAAGATCAATTCTTTTTAAAATTTGAATTAATACAGCAGCTTTTATTGGATTGGTGAAGTCTTTCAGGGTCTAAAGGCCAGACTTGCTGTGTTCACCAGAAAATAGCCATGGTTAGTAGCAAGCTATAAAGATGATTTCTGTGAACTTGTTCTGTTAATCTGTTAATAGCTGACATTCTTAATTTGTGTTTCTTCTTGAGGTAAATCCACCTTACTTTGTGCCATTGGTTGAAATTGTTCCTCATCCAGAAACAGATCCTTCTGCTGTAGAGAGAACATATGCCCTGATGAAGAAGATTGGTCAGTCTCCTGTCAAACTAAACAGAGAAGTTGAGGGGTTTGTTCTGAATCGGCTCCAGTATGCAGTGATAAGTGAAGCCTGGAGACTTGTGGATGTATGTATATTAATTTTTTTTCCAGCTTCTATACACGTACACTGCTAGTTTGATAGATTTGACAAGTGACATTATAGATTTAAATTTCCTATAATTTTGTCATCTTTGTTAAACTGTCCCTTATAAACATGAAATATATGCCAACGTGTAAATTAAAAACAGTAAGAATTGTTGTGAGTTATAAATAGCGAAGACCAGGAAAAACAAAGTTATGTGATCATAACTATCTTTTATCCTGTTTTCTTCTCAGAATACTGTCATTTTCAGGACAATCAAAAGAACAACTTCAAAAGCACATAAATGAAAATACTTACTTTGCTTTTTTGTAGGTTGTCTAATCACTTCCTGTTATTTTCTGAATGTTGCTGGCCTACTCTATGGTGGTTATGAAAATAATATTTTCTTTTTGTTTTTTCAGTAACTGCACTCATAAGTTCAACAGTTATTTGATACTTGTAGTTAAAGACAGATTTCTCCTCCTCCTGCCCATTCAGACTACTAGCTGAGAATAATTTGTTTATCCCCCTTCACTTTTTCCCACAGTTACCTCTTTTGTGCTGCAAAGTCTGATCTTTCATCAGGAAAAGCTGAATTATGAGTCTATTGCTGTTCTGTTGAGAAGAGATTCAGTTGGGCTTACTTTTTTGTCATGGAGAGTGTTTTAATTTTTTAAGCTGTTTAGAACAACCATGGACATAAATAAAGATTAAGAACTTGAAACTAAGGTGATAGTAATATATTGTAAACAAAGTAACTCTTTTTCCAAAGCAGTATCTACACATGGTTGCTGAACTGTTTTTACTTATCTCTAGATAGCTTCCATTAGCAGCACAATGTTAACACTATAAAGGAAGAGGTGAATAATAATAAATAAAATAATATTGTTATGAAGGAACCAGTCTTCTACTGGAGATGTTTCTTTAAACTAAAAAGTTTCTGTTATTAAAGCTAATAAAAATTCTTAGGTATATGATAAGCAAAAACTCTTCAGAAAGCTGTAATAATATTGAAAGACAGGGTAGAAAGGATAGTGAGCTCTAAATTTTTTTTTTAAACCCTAATAGCCCCAGATTAATAATAGGTTTTGAGAAAAAAAAAATGTGAAAATTACTACTGAAAACATTAACAAGGAAGGTAGGTTCACAGTGAAAAAGGTAACTGAACAGCAGTGTTCACTGCTAAGGAGATTCCCACACTGTAACCTTTCCTTGAAAGGAAAGGATCTGATGTAGAACAAGTCATGCTAAGGAAAAGATTTTTGGAGCAGAAAAGAGTAAATGAACAATAGCAGACTGTGAAGGAGAAATGGAATTTATCCTAGAATCCCATATATGAAGTTGCTTAAGTACTGATTGAAGTACTATTTCACACACCAACTAGCATAATACCACAGAAACAGAAGTTAGCACATAGTCTGACCCCTTCTTATAGAGTTCAAAGCATTGGGAAACTGTGGACCAGGAAGTCTATAATATGTAAGCATATTGATGCAATACACGTGGCCAGGAGTGCCTCAAAAATATAGTAGGATTCTTTCATGTCTCTGAGAGCCATAAACTGAATTGTGGAAGTCACTGCTGTAGAAACCTAGGATGCTGAAAATATGAAAGGATTCTGTGAACTTTTCAACACACTCCTGTTACAGGAAAACCATGCAGAAGCAACCTTCAGATGTTGAAGTCTCACAGACTGGACTGCTGGAAGCTGAGGCGGTGCATGTCATTGAAAGTATCACTCTTTATTTTAGTCTTCAGTTATGAAAATAGTATAAGAACACTTAATGAAAAGAAGAATTATAAGAACACTATTTGAAAAGCAGTATTTATTTGAGGTGAACCTGCAGGATGAACCTGTATTGACCCTTTCTGTGTGTGTGGCGATAGGTGGGTAATAACAAAATAGTGCTTGAAGCACTGAGAGATAATGAAAGTTACTTTTGTGGTGAATCATCAAAGCTTCCAAGTTAGTTTCTGTATAATTTCATTGCTTTGCGGGCAAGTACACATTTAAACTGTAGCAACTTTGGCTGTATTTCTATTCAAAAAGCCTGAACAAATAGTGGCTATCAAAGGTGTATAGCTTCAACTGTGTGACTTCAGGAGACATGTTGCCTTTGAAGGGAGGAGAATCATTGAGAGCTGCAGGCCTGGGGCAGTTTCAATGTTTCTACTGTTGTGCTGCCAATTTATTAATTTTTACTGCAAGTTATGAACTTTTGGTGTTTCCACTTTCAAAGTGGAGAAAAATACTTCTTGCTTCTAATTGTAAAGTCACTTTTCAGTCCTTATTGTTGAAAATGTCAGCCTCCCCACCTCTCAGTCTTTGAGAGGCTCCTAAAAATCAAGTTTTAATCACACTGATTCCTTCTGGAAACAGAAGTTTTCCTTACCCTAAGAAGCAATAGGGCTGGAAGACAGCTATTAACAGGAGGGACATATTAATAAGCATTCTTTCCAAAATTACCATACTAGTAATCCTTTTGTAGTTAGGTAAATTGCATGTGTTGGATGAGGCAATCCAAGTCAGATGGATGCAGAGCATAAAGATTCTTATGAAATTATTTAAGAACACTGTGGTATTTTGATGCTAATAATTCTATGTTACTTCCTACTATTGCAAAGGAACAATGAAAGAGAACCATAAAACATAATTGCAAATTTACTTGTTCTGTGGGTGGTTGCAAAGGTCTGAACAAGTATCTTTGTATGCCTACGGTTACCTGTCATAAATTGATCAGTACTCCTATTTCTGTTAGAAGTTTTATTTAATTTTAATGTGGTGAGTGCTTGAGAAAGATCTGTGGTGTTGCTGGAGCATTGTTATATTTGCACTGCAGTGCATCAGTTCTTTGCCACATAACAAGATCATAAATATTCCAGATACAAATGTGTGTGAACCAGGAGAGAAATAGAGCAGCAGTCTCCAAGTGTTCTGAAGCCACTTGAAAGGATCTTAAATGAGCCCCTTTAAACATGTAAACAACTATCTGTTTGTTTGAGGACTTTGAGATGCAAGCTTGAAAGTTCTTCTCTGTGTCCTTGTCTCAAAAAATATTTATAGTAGAGGTGGAGTGATCTTAGACATTTGCACATGTTCTTACATCAGAGTCCAAGTATAGACACCTTTGCATGGACAGTCTTAGGGTTTTGTGGTTTGTGGTTTTTGTGTGTGTGTTTTGGGTTTTTTTGTCAGTTTAGCTTATTTCATTCAAGAAACTAGTGGAAGCTTCTCCAGTAGAAGTGTTAATGTACTGTTAAAAAAGGGACTGGTGGTAGGACAGACATGCAGGTACAGCTTTACTAACAGTTACCTGGAACACTATCACAAGTGGACTGAGCAGCTTGCAAGACTTTAGTTCTCAAATGTAGCCCAGCAACTGATGACCTGCCAGTCTCTTTTCTTTAGCAATGCTGTGCTAGGATGTGTGATGGGTGAGATCATATGATGAGAGTAGGGCTCTGATGCAGAGCATCAATGTGGGGCTCTATAGAAAGCAATGTGGTAAATATGGCTGCTTGCTGGATGCTGTGTGGAGCTTACTAACTTATGCCATGTGGGTCAAAGAGTAGGAGAGGCTATGACACTGCCAGAAATCTGAGGTAAGGCCTTGCCAGCAGGTTGGGTTCAAGCTCAGACTCCACATGGTGCTCAAACTGTACATGGGTGCGGATGCTGGAGCAGAAACAAGTGTAATTCAGTGCAAAGTAATGAAAGTAGTAATGAGAAACGTGTGTATTGGGATACAGTTTGTGTTTGCCAAAAGTGCTGGGGTCCCCAGGAGCATGCACAAATACAGGTTGGGCAGAGAATGGATTGAGAACAAACAACCTTGAAGAGAAGGACCTGGCAGAGCTGGCAAAGTGCACTTGCAGCCCAGAAAGCCAACAGAAAACCCCTTTATTTTCCCCCCTCTACTCCACTCTTCTGAGACCCCACCTGGAGTACTATGTCCAGTCCTGGGGTCCCTAACATAATAAGGACATGGAGCTGTTGGAGCAGATCCAGAGGAGCACCACAAAGATGATGAGAGAGCTGGAGCATCTCTCCTATAAAGACAGGCTGAGAGAGGTGGGGTTGTTCAGCCTGGAGAAGAGAAGTCTCTGGGGAGACCTTATAGTGGCCTTCCAGTACCTGAAGTGGGCCTATAAGAAAGCTGGGGAGGGACTTTTATAAGGGCATGTCATGATATGAAGAGGGGAGATTTAGGTCAGACATTAGGAAGAAATTATTTAGTGTAAAGTTGATGAAACACTGATACAGGTTGCTTAGGGTGGTTGTGGATGCCCCCTCCCTGAAAGTGTTCAAGGGCAAGTTGGACGGGGCTTTGAGCAACCTGGTGTAGTGGAAGATGTCTCTGCCCATGCAGGAGGGTTGGAACTAGAATGATCTTAATGGTTGCTTCCAACCCTAGCCATTCTGTGATACATGAGGAGGCTGGGATTTTGAAGCTGGGCAGAAAATGGGTGCTGTGAATGCAGGACTGGGCCAAATGTGGGAGTGGGAAGTACAGGGTTAAGGTGATGAAAAGCTAGGAGGCCTGAAGAAGATATGCATTTGTAGGAAAGTGGGAGAATGGGAAGTCATTTGTAGAGATACATCTGGATGCTGAGAACTTTGGCCATGTAGAGAATTCGGAATGTGGATTTAGGGATGCGAAGTTTGACTTTATAAGTACGTAGAAGCAAAGACTGTAGATTCATATATGGACCTAAAAGAAGGAGTTCAAGGAAGTGCTCCCCTTTGAGGCAAGAGTGCTACAATGAGATGTCACATAAGGCTAACATATCCAAAATGCAACAGGATGTCTCTTTGAACATGGTTTTGACTTGAAAGTTACAAGCATTCGGGCAGTGCAGGTTTTTGTGGCAGGAACTTACTGCATCATTTATCTCTGCCTCCCCATGCTCCACATTCATTACATGAAAAAACAGATGCTAGAAACGCTCCAGTCTGTCCCTTTAAGGTCATGTATTTCAGAACTTTCTGTAGGACCACAGAGCATGTGTGAGACTGACATTATTTTAGGTTTCTTATTTGTGTTAATTCTTAGGTCTCTGGAGGATTGTGGTGCAAGGAAAAGATGTACTGTGAGATATAGATTGGAAGTGTTCTCAAAGATCATCTGGTCCAACCTTTCTTGACAAAAGCACTGTTTAGACAAGATGGCCCAGCACCCTGTCCAGCTGAATCTCAAAAGTGTTCAATCTTGGGGGGGTTGTTGAGGTTGAAACTCCTTGTTCCTCTCAACCCTAAATTTTGATATTACAAATTTGGAACCATTAGAATAATCTGTAGACAGTAATACACCTCAAACAGCTTTCTCTGTTACTCCCTGTTACCATTTATTTACTTTCTCATGCCTCAACTGACAGTGGACACTGGTGTGTCTTACTTTGTAACTCCTTGGAGCAGAGACTGGTTGCCTTGATTTGCCTGGGGAGCACCTTGTGCACTGCTGACACTTACTTTTGTACTTTTAGCAGTACCAATACATTCTACACTATCTTGGGATTATGTTGCAAGAGTGTTAGTTAAATAGCTTGACTTTGTCTTGTTCTGAAGGTAAAGCTTTGTTTGACTTAATTCAGAAAATAACAGCCAAAGCTTTTCACAAAAGATCAGAAGTCTCAAACCTTACTCTGAGTTTCTTGGACTGTGCATTTACTGTGGATTACTGAGTGGAAGCTAATCTTTGGTGAAATATTTTTCGAAGCATTGCCTGGAATTTGCAAGGAGGTAATGAAATACAGCTGCAGAGATAGTGAGGCGAACATGGCAGTTTTTCAACCCTTATCTAATTCAGGTGTTTCAGATGCTTTTGAGAACTTGCTATAATTATTTTATATGATGGATGACAGGGTAACTGTCTTAAGAGTCTGTATTTTCCTCTGTATAAGCTTTTCATTCTGTCTTAATGTTGTTGGTTGGGGTTTTTTTTCTGTGAAAGTGGGTTTTCTTTTAGGTTATAGTCATTGCAAAAAACAAGAATTGGCAGCCCTGCCATTTTAGTTAATCTTGTGGAAAATAAACAGTCATGGTTTGGCTGTGTGTCCATTTTAGTTTGTTTTCACAGCAATTGGGTGCATTGGCTTCAGTCCCTAATTTTTGTACCTCTCCTTTCTCAAGTGACTAGCTTGGCAGTTCTTAAATGCTGGCAAATTCCTTATTATTAATAATTGTATTTTAGTGTTATCCAGTGGACCATTCCAAAAGATCAAAGATAAGGTGGAGGGTTAAACATGTAGTTACAGTGCCCTATAAAAGAGGGATATCATAAAAGGATATTTAAAGGGCCAGGGAGAAAAATAGTGTTGAAACCAAGTGTTCCTTACAGAGTGAGGTGAGTGAGGGTGTCATGGAAGAAGGAAGAAGAAGGTCAGCAAAGTAAGGAGGTGTGGAGTGTGTAGGACAAAAAGTTCCTCAAACCTGATGAAATGGAAAGAGAAGGAGCTTGTAGAGAGATCCAGGAGATAAGTCATATACTCAAAATGACAGGACTGGAAAAAGATTTAATCAGGGCGTGGGTGGAAGGGACATGATTGAAATGGTGGTGAAGCTAAGGGTGTAACAAGCGCTGCTGAGAGAGAATGCATATATTAGTGGCTATCAGGAATAAAAAAGAATACTGGATTTGGAAGATACAGAGGGTGATGTGGCAAATTTGGAGACAGAAAGTGTGTGATCCAGGAGGGAGTAGAGTCCAAAATAACTATAGACAGACTGGAGTAGGAGAACATGATGAATAGGTAGTATGAGAAAAAGTAAGATTGTTTTTTTGGCATGTCACATTTAGGGTGATTACAAAGTTGGTGACAGAAATTGTGATGTGGGTGTGACACTCAGATGTAAAGACTGTTGATTAAAACCAAGCAGGTTGGGTCAGTGTCTAAAGTTGGAGACGGCAGAACTGCCAGAGGTTTTTGGAAAGGAGAAAATAGGTTCCCTGCAGAGTGAGAAGCATTCATAAAATACTGAAGGAGCATTAGGCCAGTACTGTAGCATTTAATCCTCAGATTAAAATCTTGAGGAAAATGAGATTGTGGTATGTAAATGGTATTGTAAGAAGTGTGGAGGAGTCTGAGCTAGTATAGTTCTTGGAGTCTGACTGGCCATTGGGGTGACTGAGGGTTTTGGTGAATTTATTTTAAATTAAGATCTTAATTCTGTAGCTGTGAAAGCTTTTGGTGAACTCTTCACACACTTCCTTTTCCCTCTAACAAGTGCTCAAGGGGAAGGCTTTTAAGAAGGGTTACCTGGAATGAGGAGGGTGAAAAATCTCCTTGGGTAGCTTGTTTTGTACTTAGACTTAATGAAACTAGGTTGGAACTAGCTTGTTTTCTTCTTAGCATAAACACCGATCATTGTGGAACATGCTTTGCTGACCTTGCATCCACCCTGCTGAATCATTCCAATTTGCAATCTCCTTAACATAAATGGGAGTAGGGTTATTCCCCAGGAGAGGATGGACTAACTTGTTTCTCTTTCATGTTTTTAATTTCTGAAGAGAAAAAGAAAAAGGCTTTTTTTTAAAGAGGGTCTGTGTGACAAGGAGAAACTGATTATTATAGAATAATATATCCTGCAACTGGAGGGATATGTCATGTTATGCTTCTGGTAGCTGCAGTTTTCCCTGTAGTCACAGTCCCTACAGCAGCTGTAGTCAAAAGGCCAAGAGCAAAGCACTCATCTCATGATTCTGAAGGCATCTGGTCTTCAGCTGTCAGTATTGAGGCTGAGGACTATGATATCAAACAAAAGAAATTGTTTTTTAATTTGAAAATTAATTTGCAATGATTCTGAAATGTTTCAAGAGTCTGTTAACTCTTTAACGTTATGTTTACATTTTTTAACTGCTGCTGCTGTTCAAATGCTTGTCTGGAACTTGTGGTTAATCTTTTGTCTGCAAATCCATGTCAACCAGGAGAAAAACAAAAATCACTCGTCAAGCACAGCTTTACCAGCACGACTCATTGTTTGGATGAAACAGTCCCAGCAGAAGAGAGCTTTTGTTGACTTTGCTGATGTTGTTCATAGAAATTGTGTTGCCATGTCAGGGGAAAATACTTTCACACAACGTATGGTGCCTGTGTTAGTTACACGGATGCTGGTCTGTAACCCAAAAACTGTCTGAGGTTTTTGTTTAGTCCTTTCTTTACACAGACCTTCCTGTCTGCCTCTAGATGAGCTTCTTTACTATACCTTTAAGTTGAAGGAAATAATGCTTCCTTATCCCTGCCATATTTATGTGTAGCTAAATTGTTACCAGAGGTGTGAGTTGCATATATGATGGGTAGATATTAATAATTTTGTTAGTTTCTTTTTCAAGACAGAGTTCAAAGAGACTCTATTTAAGCCTGAGATTATGAAACTTGATGTCTGTGGCCAGCTACAGAAATTATGTTTGTCCTTGACTTACAGCTTTCATTTAAAGTAGCAGTAGATGATGTAGCTCATGAACATAGGAAGACACTGGATGCGATTCAGCTCACTTAAGATGGGATTTCTACAATGTAGACCTAGACATCCAAGCTCCTTACTCATCTTTCAGTCAGTGAGGAGAATTAAGCCCTTTTAGGACATAACTCATCTTCCCTATTCTAGATGCTGATTCCCTTTTTCTCCCTAGGGATTATAAGGAGAGTCAAGATGTCTAGCTCAGATGTCAAGGTTTAAAAATGTCAGGAGAGCTGTCCTGCATTCCCGTAACTCTAGCAGATCACTGTGATATGAAGAAGTATTCAGACAGGGCCCTGCAAGAGGGAAATTGAACAGATAAAGACCTGCCTTTTGCCAAGCAAATGATGTGGCCTACTGGTGTTCTGGAGCTCAAAGGGGCTTGTGAAGAAAGGGCCACTGCGTGGGTACAAGCACCTCAGAATAGGGTGAGAAGGCAGATTAGAAACAATTCAGTGTCTCTTCCACCTTCTTAATGTTAAGGAAATGTTTGCATGTCTCTGGTAATAAGGAGGACAAGTTCTTGAAACCAAGCTTTATCTGATAGAATTGGTTAGAACAGGTCTTCATTCCTGTCTTTCTAGTAGGTGGAAAATAACCTCATATAATAAATATTTTCTTCTCAAGTAATCTGCTAATGAACCATAACTCTTTCTTTCTTGCCTTTGGTTGTGGTTGGGTTTTTTTGAAAGCTTTCCTGTGCTTGTCCTAACCTGATGGGGGCGGTGGCTTTCTTGTAAGTGCTACCATGTGGGTGGAACAACAGTTCTCGACTTAGGAGAAAAAAAAATGCTTCACTTTGCATGCTCTGTATCCTGCCAACTCTGAGACATGAGGCTGGTGATGAACTCCAAAACCTGGGCAGGTTGAGGCTGGGTAGGTTGAACGTTCAGTGAGTTTTGTGGGAAGGAGTGGCAGCTGCATTGCTTACGTGTTTGGTCTAAGCCTTTTTTGCAGGTGGCCTCAGGAGTAGTATCCACTGCTGCATTCCCATTCTGCCAGTTGTGACTCTGCCCAAAAATCCAGAACAAAGATAATTTGAAGGGAGGTGTGAGATTTAGCCAAAACTCCTATATTTAAAAGGGCTGGTATAGCGCTTGGATTTGATATAAACTCTTTTGCTATCAAAGTGAAATGTTTGCTCAGTGTTCTCTGATTCTCATTTCTTGAGAAAAAAAGTATATTGGCTAACCTAAACAGCTCATTTTTGGTTTAGTACATGAATTATTGTAAGTAATAAGTATCAGGCAAACTAGTGTGTACAAATAATACATATTGTATTTAAAAGTAGATTAATATATAAATTTAAAAATAAATTTCTGTCAAAATGTATCAAAGTGTGTTTGGAATATGAAGTACAGCAGTCTTAGAGATGTATTTATACTGAACCAGAGGAAGGCTTGCATAATAGATGGATATTTCTGGCAAGCAGTTATGTTTCTGTTTCCAACTTAACTGCTATTTCTAGCTTTAGTTGGTATTACTAATATATTTTTTTAATTATATCCCAAAAGCAGGCAATTTTGCATTAAACCCAAACATTCACAAATCTTCCTTTGTGTTCACTTTTGCTGCTTAGGAAGGAGTAATATCTCCTACTGATCTAGACCTTGTGATGTCTGATGGATTAGGAATGCGATATGCATTTATTGGACCTTTGGAAACCATGCATCTTAATGCAGAAGGTAGGTAGTTTAAAATTATGTCAATAAGAAAGGAAGGCTTACATTACACAAGACTCTGGAAATGTTATATCACAAACCAGGTTAGGATTGCTGCAGTGATGACTCATCTCTCTTTAATAATAAGAAAAGGAAAAGGTATCTAAAACTTGAGGCTGGATGGAAGGAAATGGATGTTGACTATCCCATAACAAGTGATCTGATGAAAGATGACAAATAATTGAAGCACTAGCTGTGTAATTCTTTGTTTTCAAGATTCATCCCAGTGCTTTGGAGACGCTGCTCCACCCATAGTTCAAGACTGTCAGTGTCAGGAAAATAAGGTATTGGGAAAGTTCATCTGACAATCTGGTGTAAACAGAAACACATTTTCTGAGTGCTTCCCTTCCCTCCCCTCCCCCTTGGATTTGTAGCAAGGCTCTCTAAATATCAGTGGAGTTGGATTGCTTTAAGCTGGCTTAAATTCTGACTGAAGTAAAGTTGCTTCTGTCAGCAAAATGCTGAGCATACAAAGTTGACTTGACAAAGCAGTCAAGTAACAGTTCAACATCTGATTTGCATAATCAAGACAGATTTTTAGATGTTTTTAGAATTGTATACTTGAAACCTAGCTAAATAAAAAGTGGATTGCATAAAATTAAATAAAAATTACAGATCAGAATCACCAAGGTTTGAGCAATGAATTTAATGATTTAATGAAACATGAAAACTTCAAGAGATGAATATCAACTAATACATTTTTAGCTCTTTGTAATATTGTCTGCATCTTTATTCTGGTTTTGCACGGTCCCTGACATGATAGACTCCTGCTCCATTGCTGGATCTTTTAGGCACTGCTGCCATGGCTAATAATAAGATGATAAAATAAAAATAAGAAACCAAGCTCATAAAATATCAGTGCAAAATTAGAAGTGTTACTTTGTGTCTACTTGTTGATTAGTTACTTGGCAGAAACTTAAGTCTCTAAAGGCTGACTAAGCAATTTTGATATGAATGTGGAATTGTGGATCCTTCACTAGAGTCTTTCAGCTTCTCAGTTTGGTTGTGTATCAATAAATGAAATGTCACTAAGTGTTTTCTTTTGTGCATTGTTAGGTAAACAACATCCATTCTCTAAGTAGAGGCACCTTCCTAGAAGTTTCCCTCTTCTGCTCTATCAATATCGGGCAGTTTCCAGTCCTCTTCAGTGTTTTCAGACTTGCTCAATATAAATCATAGACATTCTTTACATAGAACAGAACAGATGCACATGGGACTAGCCTTAAAAACAGCAATCTACCTGAAATCTTGCAGGCTGAAGTTGTTCAGTCCTTTTCCCCCACCACTCCACTAAGCTGCCATGCCATGCCCTGCAGGAACTGTCCCTGCACAGGGTCTTCTGTGAGAGTAACTTGCTGAACTGCCTCTACTAAAACATAAAACCAAAACAAAATGCTTCTTAATATCAAAGAAGTTTTTCATCTGTTTTAGAGATCAAATCATACTTGTGAATCTTTTTTCTTAATCCATGTTCTAGACTCCTGAATACTAAAACAATGTTTACTTGACATGAACAGAATCATATAAGATGAGTTGGTTTTGATACTCTTCCTGGAGTGCCCACTGGCATTTGATGTTCCATCATGATCCAGCTTAGCTTCCTTCCTCCACTCAGGGATTAGGCGTTGTTGCAAAAACATTTATGAAATTTCACATTTCAAACCAATTTTAGGTAACATATGCAACTGGTAGGTTGCATATTCATGGCAGAGGTTATCCAGCTTCTAGACTTAGTGCTACCTTCAGTTAGGAATTTTAGTATTCCAGAGCAGAGAAGAAAAATTATTACATATAATCCAAGAGACTGCTAAACCAGAAGACCGGTCATGTGACGGGCTTGCAAAATACAAAGCCAAAATATACCTGTAGAGTTATTTTAACATTATATAATATTCTCCATTTAAAATCACCTTAGAAGAACATAATTTGTACACTTGTGGACTGGGCCACTTGCAAAAAAGCATCTTGTTGGCTTGTTCAGTAACTTGGGTTGTGAGAAGTATTTATTCACTCTCAGTCTTGCATATGCATTATCTCTGAGTCAAGAGCTGCTCCAGTTTATGTGCTGGCTGGCTGACTCAGGCTGTTGCTCTCATCAGAGACAGCTGCTGATGTCAGGACACAGGACCAGTGCCAGTTCCTCTTTGGTTGCCCATTATTGCTTCGCATCATGTGGAACAGTATGGACCCCATTTTGATTGCCTAAGACAGGCTGCTCTGATGTGTTTTATTAATAATGTCTACTTCTTGCCAGTGGAGGCACATAGAGGTAGAGATAAGAAACCCCCTCTCTCCCATTTGTTAGCCTGTCTAGCAGCTTCACCACCTTCAAAGTAGCTGCCTTTCTTTACAGCCTTAAGTTACTAAAACCCCATAATCTTAAACTCTGAACAATCAGTGATTAATCAGATGTTGGAGATAATGTATGTTAATCAGATGGTGGGGATGCTGGAAGCATGTGAGGAAAAAAAAGTGTTGTTTGTGGGAGATCATGGGAGATGGACAAGTCTGTCTTTGGGGGTTGTGATATTTTTGCTTGGTTTTGAATAAAGAATATTGTTCCAATTTTTATTTCTTTTTTTTCTGAAATAGTGTTTTTCTATGTGGGTATGGACATCAAGATCTTCCCATAAACTTGCTATGTGCTAATGTCAGGTTTCCCCCATGTTAGTTCTTCCATCCTTTCCTCCATATTCATAAGTAGTCCTATAAAAAATTATTATCGAGGCCACTTTAGATAACCAGTTAATCAATGCATGAATATTAGAAATGTTGAATGTATGGTAGTGAGCTGACAGCCTTGAACATGTAAGAAAATTACAGTGTCAGTCACTAAAAGAAGCAGCAGCAGCAACAGATGTTTTGAGAACTGAATTGCAACAACCAGATAGGAAACCTGTTGGGGGAAAAAAAAGCACATCCAAATTGCATAATGTTATTATGTTGATTTTGGTTAATAAAGTTGATTTCAGTTTCAATAAGCTCTGCCTTTTGAGTCTGTCAGCTTGTGATTTCACATGGCACCATCACAAGCTGTTAAGTCTTTTACAAGGAATATCAATAAATTGCACTGGACTAATTTTACCCATTTACTTGTCATGGGATTATGTTAGCAGACACAGTGTCCCTCCTGTACCTGTACCTGGCTGGCTGTGAATATATGGAAGATTGTCTTCCTGAACTTGTGTGAAGAATTTGACACTGTCCTGCATGACATCTGTGTGTTTAAATTGGAGAGACATAGTCTTAACATGTTGGGTATGAATTGGCTGGATGGTCATGCTCAAACAGTTGCAGTTGGCTTGATGTCCAAGTGGAGATAAGTGATGAGTGGTGTTTCCCAGGCATTGGTACTGGGACCAGAACTGCATAACTTCTTTGTCAGTGACGTGGACAGTAGGACTGAGTGCACCCTCAGCAAGTCTGCAGATGACACCAAGCTGTGTGATACAGTCAACAGGCTGGAGGGAAGGGAGGCATCTAGAGGGCTCGACAGGCTTAAGAGGTGGGCCTGTGCACACTACATGGAGTTTGACAAGTGCAAGGTCCTGCACATGGTTCAGGGCAAGCACAAGTACAGGCTGGGTGAAGAATGGATTGAGAATAGGACTAGAGGGTTTTGGTTGATGAAAAGCTCAACATAAGCCAGCAATGTGCATTTGCAGCCCAGAAAGCCAACTGTAGCCTGGGTGCGCCAAAAGTGTGACCAGCAGGTCTACAGAGGTGATTCTCCCCCTGTTTTCTGCTCTCATGAGACCTTACCTGGAGTACTGTGTCCAGTTCTGGTGTTCTCAACATAAGAAGGATGTGAAGCTGTTGGAACTGATCCAGAGGAGGGCCACAACGATCATCATGGTGCTGGAGCACTTCTCATATGAGGACAGGCTGAGAGGGTTGGGGCTGTTCAGCCTGGAGAAGAGAAGGCTCCAGGGAGACCTCATAGCAGCCTTCCAGTACCTGAAGGGGCTACAGGAAAGCTGGGGAGGGACTTTTTACAAGGGCTTGTAGTGGTAGGATGAGGGGTAATATTTTTTAACTGGAATAGGTTTAGATTAGACATTAGGAAGAAATTCTTTCCTGTGAGGGTGGTGAGACACAGGCACAGGTTGCTCAGAGAAGTTGTGGAAGCCCTCTCCCTGGAAGTGCTCAAGGTCAGGTTTGTTGGGGCTTGGAGCAACCTGGTCTAGTGGAAGGTGTCACTGCCTATGCAGGGGTTTTGAACTAGATGATCCTTAAGGTCCTTTCCAACTTGAACTGTTCTATGATTCTGTGATCTAGCCTTAGTAAGACTATGTCTCCTGAATCTCTTTTTTCTTTAACTTTATACCTTTGCAAAAATTCATCTATAAAACCAGAGGTTAGACTAACATACTGTGTTTTACATGTTTGCAGCAAAAGTTCTTCATACACCTTTCATCATATGTCTTAGATCAGTTACTTTATTAGTGGGTTTTTTAGTGAGCTGTAAGTGGAATTGTATCTTGATCTAAAGTACTGATATTAGTAGAAGTGCTGGATAGAGGGTAGTTAGAAGGATCTTTTTTACTATGTCGTCTCCTGAATTTATAAAAACACCATTCCAGAATCATATTCTACCTACCACTCACTGTGTTATTTGTACAGGTGTCTATGGGAGTTGTGTGGAAACTAGGCCTGATAATAACCCTGTAATGTAAGTGAAAGTATCTGGTAAGATAGGAATCAGTCCTTCATGGTCAAAATTGTGTTTCTCTTACTGGGAATGCTTGCTTGTCTTAGAAGCATGTGCCAGATTAATTTGTTTTGGATAACAGGAGCAGAATGATTGTGCTGTATGAAACGCACAAAACATAAAAATGAAAGAGTGGGAGAATCATAAGCCATAGTTAAAAGGAAGGAAATTTTTTCTTGTCTGGCTAGGTAAAACACAGTCAGGCATGTTCTTTTACTCAAGACAGGTATGCTGGCTGTTCAAAAACAGATATTATTTTCATGGCTGTGGCTGCTGCTTTAATGCTGCCATGTAGGGGGCAAACCAAGCTTCAACCCTATTCAGAGCTGTACCACAAGCTAGTAAGTAGATGATGTGAGAATCTCTCAGTTACGGTCGTAAAATCTATGAAAAGGAAGATTGTCTCCACTTCTGTCCAACCCATGTGCTATATTTTATGAAAATACTTCAACTTAATTCAGGAATGCTTGTAAGAAGATGCTACTGAGATGAGATGTCGCAGTGTTACAATCATGCAAAAACCTCTTTCATTAACTCACCAGTTATACATGTTTACACACTTTCAATTCACTTCCCAATAGGCTGAAGACAGCAGTTTATAGTCCTTCTAGAACTGCTGTTTGAAAAGTTTGTGTGCAGTAATCAAAGATGTGAGTTTTTCAGCACACTTGGCTGCTGTGCACCAGTTTCTTTGTATGGACTCTTAGGTGGTCACCTCTGCCTTCTGAAAGGAGCATGTGACTTTCACAGGACTTCTTTATTGCTTTGTCACTCAGGTCATTATAGATGTGATCTAAAAAACACATCTTGCTGTGTCCTCCCTTGTGGTAACAAAATAATATCTGTAGTCACCAGGTGTCTCAGACTGAGGATTTCACCCCAGATTTGAAACTGATCTAAGAAAATAACAGGTTCGTGTTGACTCAGTTTAATTCCTTGATCCAGCTCACAGCAGTCCAACACCAGTGTTTGTGCATTGCTGTTCAGAGTATAACAAAGGGACAGTAAGAATAAAGATTATTTTTTTGGTGCTACCACTGTCTTAGGGTAGTTGAAAGTATTCACACAGCTGCAGTATAAGTGAATTCCATATGGGTATCTATCAACAAAGCAAAGAAGTCTGGACTTTTTTTTTTCTCTGAGCATAACCTAACCATGACTGACTCCACAAAGTTCTGAAACTTCTGTTCTCTTCCATACTGTTCAGTCTTACCAAGTGCAACCTCTTCTTAGGTTTTACCTTCTAAAATCAACCCCACCACAATCTTTTCAAATTGTTGATGCTATTACATCTTGACCATCACACCTACTCTTTGAGTTATTACAGTATCCTATGCTGCTCATCAGGTTCAAAGTCATCAAGTTAATTCTCAGTATCATGAGGCACCATATCTCTTTGGCATGTGCCCTGTCCTTGCTGGTAACACTTGCTCCTGTCTTTTGTCTTTCACAAGTATCTCAGTGCCTTCCCTGTTTTGTCCCATGTGTAGTGTCCTTGCCAGACTGGTTTACCAAGTTTGCTTGCTGCATCCTTCAGCCTTCATGACTGTTGTCTTTCTTATGAAGAGGAAGGAATGACAGTTAGCTTTCAAGAGCTAAGTTCCTTCATACTATAATGCATGAACATGCTACATTCTATGCTGTCATGTTTCCCTTGGTTTTTTTCCTTCTACTCCAATCACCTCACTTGTGAAGAGGGCTTCTCAGGGAAGTGAAGCATTTTATGCATGTTTCTAAAGCTACATATCCAGTGAGTTCCTTTTCCTTCATAAGTGCTGTGTTCGTCTTGATGGGACTAGAGGCATTTAATTGATTCCTGTGATACACCACACCAGTGCAAGTCCTTCAGGTAAGGACCTGCAAACCTGTAGTGTAGTTATGTGAACAAATTATTGTGGGACAGTTCGTTAGCCATTTTGGAAGCAGCCTGGACTCTTCATAGAAGCTAAGTAAGCAGCAGTTGATTCTTTCTTTGTTGGTGGTACAGAGCGTTTCCTAGACACAAATGGGCAGCTGAAAAGCCTTGAATTGGTGCCCTCATCTAGCTTGTGGTAACATGTTCCTGTAACTATACTGCACAATCAGAAATGCTGAGTGGGTTTGGGACTTTCAAGCAAGGTAGAGTATTCCTTTTTTCATCTCATATAATCCTGTATCCACTACTTCCTTGGAATATTTTGTTAGTTGTTCCTCTTCTTCCACTTTATAGTTGTAAACATGTGGTGGGAGGAAGATTCAGGGAACTTCTACCTTCCCTGGAGGCATTTCTGTTTGTGTTCATGGTTCTCAGGTGCCTGCTGCAACATCAGCCCCTTCCCTCTACATTGACCAGGTGAGTGTGCAAGGAAGATGGAGGTTTAGGCAGGGAGCCAACAAACCTTATAGACAAGAAGAAGCTATTGTCATTCCTGTGCTGTGAGTTGATTCCCCTCTTTCTCAGTCCCAGGTGCATCTCACTTCATTCCTTTTATTCCAGTTGGAGATAATGGGACACAGTGTGGGAACAGCAGCTGGATGCAAGGAGAGATCCTGATTGTTTTTAACAGCCCCATTTGCCATCTTCCTGTTTCTCCAGCTTCTAGGTGCTGCTCTGTCTTTCTCACACTGTTTGCAGATGCTAATTCTTCCAGTTTAAGCTGTTCCCTGGGCAGTATCAACAAGGATTAAAGTTAAAGGGCTTTGGTCATATTTGTTTTCCGTCTTCTTGTCCCTGTACTCCAGTATAGTGCTCTTCTCATCCACCTTTGCAACAGCCCTGACTTTTGAACCAAAGGAGTCATAAGTATAAAGGCCTTGTGTAAAATATTTGCCAATTTTGAGTTTGCAGTTGAAAAGCAAAGTCCACCCCCAGTTCGGCTTGTAGTATACATGCCTGCATGTTGCCATTTCAGCTACAATGTTGAGATCAACTATATTAAATGCTGCTGCTCCTCCCTAGACCCATAACTTTTTTTTTTAACCTTTTCCTATTTTGCTGACTTTGCATAAGGCTGGTTTTCATTCATACATTGCATGCAGTGAGTTATGTTACCCAACCTGCATTTGGAATGTCTCTGTTGCGTTGGTGAGCTACACCCACCCAGAAATTGTTCTGATTCATTCAAGCTGTGGGTGAGCTGCCAGCAGGAGCTCAATTTCCAAGACTAGCTGGCTTAGTGAGCTTTGAAGGACAGCTGCAGCTCAGGAGTTCACATGCACCATGCATCACATGGATCAGCCACATCCCAGCATTCAGCTTTCTCAAGATATTGATGTTATCTCTTCAGTTGGAGACTCTTGTAGAAAGATTTCTTACACACAGTCTTCTACCTTATTCAGACTGTACCAGAATCCAAACTACTCAGATCAATGGTATTATTTCACGAGCTTACAATGTGGTTGAGAGGCTCCCCTTGTATCAAACCCAAAGTATTCAGCACTGGTCAAAGTGTCATAGGCCTCTGTCAGCTGGATAAACACTAGCATAACTGATAACTGATACTGCTCTGTTTGCTGTTTCTTCTGTCGCCAGTTGCTCATGCTGATTTGCTTGAATTGCCATATTTGACTGAATTGCTGGTTTCGATGTTGTGATTGTTTAGCTGGCAACCAGCAGCTGTGAGTTAGCAAGGTCCACATAGTTCTGCACTCTTCAGCCTCAGTAATGTCTGCTTTTACATCTGGGAAATTTCTATGATGCTGCACGATGTGGGGCAAACTTTTTTCTCAGACTCCTCACTGTTAGAAGAAGCAGCCCACATGAGAAGGGTGAAATTTAAATATTATCATCTTGTGGTTGGTGCATGAGTCTCAACTAGAATTGTCTTGGGTTCCCAAGATTCCTCATGTGAATAGCATATCCCCTTGGCTTGGCCTCAGGTGCCAAGGCCTGTGAGCTCAGCTGGTAAGATGTTACAGGCAAGCACTCATGCTAATGAGAGGGTGTGGTCAGTAAACCCTGATACCAGTGGTCCTTTTCAGAGTGTTTATAGAGGTGGATGGTCTCTGCTTATTCCCTCAGCATACAGATAGACCTGTATCACAGCCATTCCATGTCCCACAGTAATTCTCTTCTTGAATCTCACTTCCTGCCAGTGCTGTTTTGAAGCCCACTACAATTTGAAGGTTTGTTGGTGTTTTTCAATCAAGAAAATTGAGCAAAATACTACATGTCCATATAATTAGAGTACAGATATACCTGTATGACCAGCTGACTTCCCTTTTTGTGTTGGAGAAGGCCAGATTATGCCAGAGTGTGTTCTAGGAACACATATGTTCCGTGTGTAGGTAATACAAGAAAAAAGGCTGACTAAGTGCTGATTGGCACACTTGTGGCACCAAACACAGGTTCAAGCTACTTAACTGCTCTTTTTCTCAGAACCTCCTTTGTGATACTGGAAAGTGTATCTAGTACATTTTTAAGAGAGTTAAATACTCTCAAATCTCTCCATATTTCTCCCATGCAATGGACGAGTTCTCTAGTTCTGTCCTTTCAGTTCTTTATCTGGTGGTCATCATGACTTCACAGTTCTAAATTCTCAAAGAAAATTTAATACTTCCTTGATTATCTGTCCTCTGAAAGTTGTTTTTCCTTTGGTCCAGAAACAAGAGTGTTCTCCATTCTCTTATGGACCTCAGAGGCCTTTCGGAAAACCTGTATTTCAGTGGTTTCAGGCATCTTGAGCCTGTGGTTTATGATTCAGAGTCGCCAGTAGTCAGAGGTTTTCATTCCTTCATCCATCTTTCAACCTCAGCCGTTTAGGGTTAGGCAGGTGCTACTTCTATCGAACTGATTATCAGGCAGTATTGCATTCCAGGGAACTGTCTACAGATTGTTCAGAAAAGAGACTGCTTAATGGCTCTTGGCGTGAGTTGCACTCTTTTCTTTGGTAGTCAGGCCACCCCACTTACATTTCCTGTATTTTGTGGTTGGATAAGACCATGATCAGCTCAGGTTCATGCTTCTTGGTCTGTACAATCTCCTGAGTCTTCAGGAAAGATTTGGTGACTGTAACTACTTGCCTGTGTTTTCTGCAGTTTTCTCCTCTTAGCTTTGTTGATTAGCTAATAAAAAGAGAATGAAGAATGCAAATTCTTCAGTCTCTGTGGTTCTCAGAAAAGGAAGATTGTCACAAGCTATTAGTGGATATCCAGAACTTCCCTTCTCAGATCTAAGGTTTTTGTCAGGATAATAACATTCTTATTCATGTCAGCTTTCTTACTGCCAGAGAAGTGTTGCTCATTTACTGTTGTGCAGCTTATGTCTTTTTCATTGAAGTACAGTGAGAAAGACTGCTTCATCCTTTCTTGATTATGTGGCAATTAGTAGCACTAAAAAGACTACTACATGTATGTGTCTAGCCAAATGACTGATTTCTCTTCTTGGTGCACTTATCACAGTCATTATTTTGAGATTCCTACTGGAGCTGATGGAAGCTGGAACTTTCTTTAATTCAGCCAAGGTCTGGTTGACTGCCATTTTAACCATTACTACAATTTAGCTGGTTCTCAGTTTCTCTGACCACATGCTTTATTAAGATATTCACAGCCGGGTCATCTCTGAGGTCAGACAAGCTGCGCAGGGTTTCACCCAGTCTTGAAAATCCCCAGAGATGAAGACTGCACAAACTGTGGGCAATCTGTGCCAGTGCTTGAGTATTCAGTCTGAACCTCTCATTTAAGATTCTGTCTGTTGTCCTTCTGCCATGCAGCTACTGTAAAGAGTCCAGCTCTGTCTGTTGAGTGTCCTCCCTGTAGGCACTGGGGAGCTGCTGTTAAGTTCCCCCCCAAAGCCATTTCTGCTCACAGCTAAACAAGCCCATCTCCCCCAGCCTCTCCTCAGAGGACAATTACTTCAGCCCCCACCACTTTGGTGGCCTCTGATTAAGTTTTTTATGTCCTTTTTGAATTGGAGGCCCCAAACTGAATATAATATTCTGTATGCAGTCTAAAGGGAGCTAATTACTTCCTTCAGTCTAATGGTTGTGCTGTTAACACAGCCCAGGATGCTGTTGGTCCTCTTTGCCTCCAGGGCATGCTGTTGGCTCATGTTCAGCTTGCTGCCTACCAAGACCAGGAATTCTTGAGGTTCACCAGCCTGTGTTGTTGCAAGGAGCACTTCCTTCTGAGGTGCAGGATCTTGCATTTGTCCATGTTCATTTTCTCAAGGTTTTGTATTGGCTTATTCCTCCAGCCTGACCAAGAGCAGCCCCACCCTCCAATGTATCAGCTGGTCTGGCCCCTTCACCCCCCCTGTGTTGTTGCAAGGAGCACTTCCTTCTGAGGTGCAGGATCTTGCATTTGTCCATGTTCATTTTCTCAAGGTTTTGTATTGGCTTATTCCTCCAGCCTGACCAAGAGCAGCCCCACCCTCCAATGTATCAGCTGGTCTGGCCCCTTCACCCCCCCTCCCACCCTTGCCCAATTTGATACCATTCACAAACTTCATGAGCAACTGCTGGTAAGCAGTACAGATCTCAGGATAGATATCTGTGGTACTCAGGCTCAGGGGTATCCAACCAATGTTTTGTCCATCTAGTTGTCAAAGCATTCAGACTTTTAATGTCCTAACTTTGATACTGAATATCATAGGAGACAGTGTCAAATGTTATTCTAAAGTTGATGGAGATAATATTCACTATTTTACTAATTGTTATTTTATCACAGAAGTCAGTGAGGTCAGTCAGACATGATTTACATGCTGTGCCCATTGGTGACTACATTCCAACTGTCACAGTCACTTTTTTCTTATTCCTGTGTCCAGGAATTTGTTTCAAGAAGACTTGCTTTTTTATTTTCTCAGGCACAGAAGTGAGATTAATTGACCTGTAGTAACCTGGCTTGTTCCTTTTACCTTTTCTGAAGATGGGTGCAATATTTGGCTTCAATCATCTGGGGATCTGAAATGATGAGATTGATGCATCACCTAGCATGATTTAAAAAATATGATAGAAAGCCTTGCAAGGGCATCGGCCATTTCTCTCATATCCTAGGCCAGTTTGTCTTGTCTGATGGTCTCAGATGGGTCTGAAGTCTTGCATAGTCACTGACTAGATTGGCACCTTCTGCAGATCATTCCTCTCCTCTTTGAACCCTGCCTCTAAGGATGGAGGCATAGAAGTCAATGAAGTCAATGAAGACTGAAGCTAAGAAAGCAATGAGTAACTCCACTTTACCTGTTTCTCCTGTCTCTAGATCACCCACCCATTCAGCAACAGGCCTACACTTCCCTTGTTCAGCCTTCTATTGCTAATGTAACAGTTGAAGCCCTTCTTGTTGCCCTTGACATCCTTGCAACTCTCAGCTGGAGCTCAGCTTTGGCTTTCCTGACACCATCTCTACATACCTGGGCAGTGTTTTCAAATTTCCGCTTTACAACCTGTGCTTGATTCCACCTCCTGTATGCTGCTTTTTGGCAATGCAGCTCACCCAAGCCAATCTCTTGATATATCTACTTGTCCTCCTCAGTATCAGGATGGACTTGTATGATCTTGCCCTTGAAGGATGCTGTCCTTTAATGGCCTCTCCACTCACCAATCCTGACCCACAGGCTCTCACCCAGCCAGCTGCCCATCTCATAGAACAGCTCCGTAAATCTGAGCTGCTTCCTTACAGAGATAGCACACCCCCTCCTTGTCTTTCCCATCTCTCCTGAAGTAGGTATCTGTCCACTGCAGCACTCCAGTTGTGCCACCATCCCACCACACCTCAGTTGCTCCAACAGTGCTGTAGTTGTGTGACCACATGTGGAGCTTTCATTTCCCCTGCTTGTTTCCCAGGCTGCACACATTTGTGTATATACACTAGAGGTGGACTCCTTCTGCTTTTTTTTTTTTACTTTCTTAAGGTTTGTCTTATATCTGTTACCTGCACTTTTTTCTTTCCACCCCTATACACCCCATCCTCATTTGACTACAAGTTGCAATCTCACTTTTCCAGTGTTCCTAATATAAAGCTTTTCCCACCAGATTGGTCAGGTTTTTTGCAAAGATGCCTTTTCCCCACTTTGTCAGGTGAATCTCATCTCCCTCCACGAGTGCTCAACCCTCAAAGAGGGCCTGGTGGTCGTAAAAGCCAAATCCTTGTCTCCAGTTCCAGCTGCAATACAAGGTCTTGATCTGGAAGATCTGTCTGTTCTTATTAAGCCTTTCTCCTCCACTGGAGGCCACCTGGGTCTCCAAGTATTTGACCTTTTCCCCCAAGCCATGTTACTCTTAATATACTCCAGATTAATACATACAAATAATAAGAGGAATGCTTGAACTGGTCAAACAGGGAGAGAACCAAACTTTTCTTGTGGACACTGGTCAGGAAAGCTTTCTGGTCTTAAGTAACAAAACATAAGTATATCCATCATTATGTACCATACCCCTCACATAGCATTGCCTGCTGTTATCTAACATTAATTGGTTTGGCAGTGAAGGAATGTCCTACATGATTTTTCCATGAAGCTTAATGGAAATGTGGTAGATAGAATCCATTTTACCATGATGACAATTAGATGTCATAGGCACATCTGTTTTTTTGGACTGTGATTTAAAGCAGAGTTTAAGCACGGGCAGTCTTACTGAACTTAAGTAGGAATTTCTGTTGAAATGTAATTTTTCACTCTTATTTTTAGGTATTTCAAACTATTGTGAGAGATACCGTGAAGGTATGAGACTTGTTCTGAACACCTTTGGACCGGTTCCAGAATTTTCAGGTGAAGTTAAGCAGAAAATCACTCAGGTAAATAAGCAGTTGATAAATGCAGTGACATTCAGAACAAATAACGTTAGTTTTAATTTTAACATTTGTACCATTTCAGTTTACTGTTGGAGGTATCTGTAGTCTGTATTTCTTGGGTGATTGTGTCCTTTGAATGAAAAGATGAGTCCAGAATGCATGAAGTCCCTCTTCAAAGCACTTTGACATACATCAAGGGAAAGTGATCTAGCAGCTGAGTAACATTGTTACTAGACAGAGCAATCAGCAGCTGTAGGTCATTGACACCAAATCTTCCACACTATTGCTTACCACTTCTGTTCTGTGTCCTCTACCATAATATGCACAGCTCCAAGCTTCCTTTCCTACATGTCTTTTCTCCCTGTCTCTTCCTCCTTCCAGCATCAGCCCTGTAGCTTTTTTCTTCTGAGTGTTCTTTTCTTTGTTTCTGTATACTTTACAAGTTAGAGCTCCAGCCTGCGGTGCTTGCAAATACACGTTTAATTTAAGTATGTGAGCAGTCTGGTAAGGTTTTTTGCATGTTTAAAGATAAGATATATTCAAGTCCTGTGCTGGATTGGGACCCAGGTTGTCCATTAACATTTCTAAGCCCACGGTTTGTTTGTACTCACTGTATAAGCTGTTTCTATGGTTATAGGAATTAACTGAAGTATTGTTATTTCTTAACTCCTCCTTTTCATAGTTGCCTTTTTAAATGCTCCACTAAAGAACACGTGTATGTGTTGAGTCATTCTTGATTAATTCCCTATATGGAAGCTGCCTGGAATACAGCATTTTTGTTCTTTTTGTTCCTATTTATACAATTTCAACATCAACTGTGTAAAAAAGGAAAAAGATTCTATTATGCTTAAATAAAGCATAGGCAGCTTATAATAACAATCAATAATTGTGGATCTATTAATGATTAGGAGCTTTTGATTAGTATGAAACATTTTTCTTTCTTTATGGAAAGCTGGAGTCCACCTCAGCACCTGTTTCCGTGTCTCTTTATTATCTTTGGTCTTCAATGCCAAAGATGGGTGTGAAAGAATCCTCTTAAGGGTAAAACATAAAGCATTTCTTATCTCACTCCTTTGTCCCTCCGCCTGATTTTTTTCTGCAATGACTGTAATTTGCCAATCATTGGAGGGAGGTCCAGGTTTTACCAAGTTTCTCAACACTTGCATTTTAAACCTAAGACCCCAGATGCTATTTTGGCAAAGATCACCTTGTGATATCTATCTGCAGTCTCAAACCAGCTTTTATTCTTTGAAAGAAAATCTGTTACAATATACTAGCTGGCCAGACCTTACTAGCTCTTGTTCTCAATTTGGTGATGCATTTAACTGGCACTTCTAAGACAACTTTGATTATACACTCAGAAATACTTTTTTTTTTTTTTTCCTTTAAATACCACTTTTGTGTGCTAACTTGTTCAGACTTCTACCTTTGTGTCATCAAATAGTGCTGTACTCTCTGTCCCCCATATTCCAATAAACAACAAAAATAATTATTCTGTGTTTGTTATGTGTCTTCCCCTGTCATTTTGGTTATAACTGGCACTCTTAAGACAAAACATTTTTCACGAACGTGGTATCCCTCATTACATTTATTAGGAGCCAGAGAGAGATCTCAGCTTTAAACATACATACACAGGAATTTGGTTTAAAGCACGTTTTCAACCACATACATGGCCAAGTTGTTTCCTTCCCATTTAATAACAGGTTATTAACAAAGAGACTACAGAGTGGCTGTGTGGGGCAAACCGAGAAAAAACCTGATGCTTTGGTGTTTCTGAAGGCGCTTTCATTGCCACATTCAGGCCAACTTCCTCCAAGTGGGAGCACTTGTCCTCTCATACATGTTAGCTCATTTCCAGATACCCATGTAAATAATTATTGGCCTATTGCTTGTGATAGAATAAGTTATAGTTTGTTGAGATGGTTATTTGGTCTGATGCAGGAAAAGGAGGGCAACAATGCTAGTGAGAAACTTTTTACTTGGAACGTGAGATTCAATCAACTTCAATGTTCTATTCCAGGCAATGTCTGAAAAAATCCCAGTTGTTCCAAAAATCTTGGATGCCAGGAGAAAATGGAGAGATGAATGTCTCACTGGTCTTGCCAAACTGAAAAAACAAATGAAATCTGACTGAGGTGCACCTTGTTTAACAGGAGAGATCAAATGAAGAGCTTCATAAAAAGTGGAAGGCTTTGGTCATGCAGAAGAGGAGTCTGAATGTGCAACCAACAATACGCACAAGTGTAGAGGCCAGTTAAACATTTGGTCCAAATTTATAATGATGTAATTCATTAATAACTGGAAACAGTCATTGAAAGGTTTAGTTGAAATTTATCAATTTATTATATATATATATGCATTAAATGTGTAAGCATTAAGTAGCTTTAGCAATATTAATATTGTGCAATGCTGGAACACAGTTATGTTTAAATAATGCATTTTTCAGTTTGCTTAGGAATTCAGCGCTTGAACAATATTTGCTAATGCAGGGATCTGAAATAGGCAAACATCAGCTGTTTGTCTCTGGAGAAAATAAGCCCTCACCCACCAATCACTGTGACAGCGAGGTTAATTTGTAAAGCACTGACTGCAGATAGGAGAAGGTTGTATTGAGCAAAGAGCAGATTCACTGGCTGGTGACCTGAGACCTCAGCAGCAGAAAGGGTCAGCTCAACTTAGCTCTGTAACTGTTCAACAATGTTGGGGAAAGAATTACTCCTCCTTTCCCTCCCTTTTGCACTTAGACACTATATAATGATCTAAATGTGAGTAAATAGAGCAGAATTCCCAACCCCCCCCATCCTCTACCCCTGGTGCTGTAAGACTTGCCACAGTGGTCTTTAAGACCACGCACTTAATAACCCCATGGCTTTGCCTGTAGTCCAGCTCAAATGTTTGATGCTGGCCATTGGCATTGCTGCATAAATATTTCCTCCATTTTAAGACTTGTCCATGAGAAATAGGAGATTTTTATGTAATAGCTTGTTTGGGCGACAGTGTGGTGTAGTGGATTGGTCTGGGCTCTCTCCCAGGCTACTCCGCAATTGAGTGACCTGGAGAAGCCAGTTCACCTCTCTGATGCCATGTCTGAAGCAAGGAGTGCTTCTTCAGGGCTTAGGTAGCTGAAAGGACCTCAGTTACCTGCTATTTTGCTCCTCTGCAGAGGCAAAGATTCAGAGGCCTAGAGGTAGCATTTATGCTTTATTGCTGCACTTCCTACAGGAGGCACAGCATCTGTGTAAGGACAAAACACGCACCTGGGAGTGGTAAAATCCTCAGTTGCTGCAGTGGCCTGTTTCAGTCCACAGCAGGCAAAGTGCATGTCAAATGAATGTATGTACCCTGTAGTATAGTTGGACTTTAAACTTAGCTTGAACCTTGGGGCATTATTGTTATAGATAGCCAGGATAACTTGAAACAGTGCATTGCATCCACGCTGCTTGAGTTAAGCATTGTGCTAACTGGTCGTGTAGCTTCAGTCACAGCACAGATACACAAGTATCAATTTTGTTAATGCTCTGCTCAGAGCATTTCAAATCTTATTTTTTACAGAGGGTGCAGCACACCAATAGGTTACTGAAACTTAATTAGTTGTCATTTTGAGCTGAACAGCAGAAATGTCTGCATGAACATACCAATACCAATTATTTCTGCTTAGGTCACAGTAAAAGTTAGACCTAAGAAAAATTGTATCACGACATAAGTGGTAGGCCAAGAACACATCTCTGGATGTGAAACATGGGGTGGAGGGCATATTGCTGAGGTTGTCCTCTGCTCCTTTATAGTCAGTGGAAAGAAAGAAAAATAGGTAAGCTTAATGTATTTTATCCCAATATCGACCTAAAATTGTCAGGTTTATTCTGTTTTTATGGCCACAGCGACCTGCTCAATGTGCATTTAGACATTTGAAGTTGAGGAGGTCAATCCTCGCTCCTGATGCCTTCTTGAGCAATCATTAATTATGGGGCTGATTTCCTCACTTCATGTAGTGAGGCCATAGAAGGTTCCAATTACTTTCAGGATTAGACCTGTTTTACTATGAGCATAGGACATTTTAATAGCTAATTAGCTCACATTGCTTCTGTTTATTCTGAGATATGTTAAAACTTGATCATACCATCAAATATTTGCCTCCATCTTTATTATTTGCTTATGAATAAAATATTTTAATGATGAAGTTATTAACAAATGTGCTCTAGTGTGATACTTTAGTGATAATTCCACATAATACGCCTTTAGAAACCAGTGCTCTGGTAAAATAATTTGTGGAAGTCAGTGGGAGTGAATAGACAAGAAATAATGTGCATTTCCCTATAGTTTGCATGTTGGCAGCCAGTTTCTCCAGACGTGGGGCCCTGCCATGAGGGAATGGCTCCAGAGCACTTCTGTGTAGTGAGCACCTCCTCCCCAGAGTCTGGGGTACAGAAAAACTCACCTGGGAGCACCAGCTCACAGCTACAAGTTGAAGGGGAAATGCTTGACAAAAAATGTATTTTAGCTGACATTTGCTTAGGCTTTGAAGCAAGCAGAATTATTAGTTGGTAAGTGCAACAACTGGAAAGCATTAGGAAAAGGTACCTAAAGGAATCACAGAATTGTCATGGTTGGAACAGACCTCTAAGATGCCTCTAACAAAGTCCAACTGTCAACTCAGAAAAAAAACCACCATGCCCACTAGAGGTTACACATCAGGATTGCTTTGCTGTGGCATAGAGTTACAGGAAGGTCTTTGAGAACAGGTAACTGTGCCTCCCTTGCAGAGAGTGAGATACAGAGGATGGGGGCCCTCCATGAGAAGAGGAGCCTGGCAGATGTGAGTCTAGCAATTACTGTGTCTGCAGGAAAAAAATGGGGTTTTTGCTTTCAACAGCCTACCAGGCCCAAAGGGAGTGTTTCACAAATTAATTTGGATCTAGAGTAAACAAGTCGTAAGTGAATCCATTTGCTCTGGCTGCTGCTCATCTGCTCTCATTCCCCAAAGCTCCAGTCACACTGGCAGGGTGACCATCCACTTGCCTGGACCTTCCATTCTTTGTGTGTGTGTGCTATTGCAAACCAGTCAAGATGAGTGGAAAGACAAAAACTGACCCCAGGGGAAAACTCACATTTGGTTTGGTAAGGCTTTGTGTCAAGCTAGCAGCCAAGGGTTTCTCTGTTCTTTTCTGTGATTTCAGAAAGAGAAAGGAATTCTTCCCTGTAACGTGTTACTTGGAGTTAAGTGGCAGGGCAGCTTAGATCACAATGTTAGAGAGAGTTACCCATTGGCATTTCTTATAGTTCATTTTTTGCATAGAACTTTGCTTTCTCTTTTATTGTACAACTTTAATTTGGAAGAGCCATTTGACTGTTGAATACAAACTAATATTTGTATATGAATAATGATAAATACATATTTTTATAATAAGGCATAACAGAGAGACAGGAGCTTAAATCTGGAGTATTCATTTGAATGGGTACATTAAAGTGTGCAAAAGCAATACTCAAATGGCAAGAACCCTGCAGACAGGCTAAGAAAATTGGGGCTGTTCAGCCTGGAGAAGAGAAGGCTCTGGGGAGACCTTATAGCACCTTCTAGTACTTGAAAGGGGCTACAAGAAAGCTGGGATGGGGCTTTTCACCAGAGAAGGTAGTGATAGGACAAGGGGTAATGGTTTTAAACTGAGAGAGGGGAGATTTAGGTTAGATATTAGGAAGAAGTTATTCACTATAAGGGTGGTGAGGAACTGGAATGGGTTGCCCAGGGAGGTTGTTGATGCCCCATCCCTGGAGGTTTTTAAGGCCAGGTTGGATGAGGTTTTGTGCAACCTGGTGTAGTGGGAGGGTTCCCTGCTTATGGCAGGGGGGTTGGAACTTGATGATCTTTAAGGTCCCTTCCAACCTTAATGATTCTGTGATTTAGCTGCATCTCTTAATACTCAAAAAGACTTAAATATTACTTACCGCATGTGTTGGGAGACACCAGTAGCAAAGGTTGATTCCTCACCACTACTTCTGTACAAAGGTATCCACTGGGAAGGGTGAGTACCCACATCCTCCGCTGCTGAGTATGATGCCATAAGGCACAGAGATGTGGCTCCACAGACCTGCTTCTTTCATAAGTAAGAGGTCAAAAAAGTGTCGTATCAAAAGTTTCATAAGAACTGGGGGAAAAAAAAAGATGCTGGAGTTCCCTTTTGAGGGAAAACAGAGCAACTTTGAATGCTTGATCCCCAGAATTTGCTCTGAAGGTCCAGTTTGCAAATGCTGACACGTTGTGAAATGCTCTGAGAATGGTTTCAGCTGGCTCCAACTGCAAGCCAGCTGCAAGTGGAGCCATAGACAAATGCAGCTGGATTACCAGTTTTTTGTACACAGCTCATCAAAACTTGGTCCAGTGTCCTCCTTGCTCTGAGAAAAAGCCTACACCACTCCTATGGGAGTGGAGCAAATTTCAAGAACTCCTGGTAAGTGCACCGTTTCCACAAAGTTCACTGGACATTTAAAGTACATCAAACCACTCAGTTTTCTAGTTTACTAGAAAACTTTCTTAGTCTATATTCAGATGTATGCTCCATACAGTTGTGCATCCCTCAGCATTTTCCGTTCTCTCTCTGGCGATTTATGTTCCTTCAGTGAGGATGGATTGCCGTTCACACATGGGTTGCCCAGAGAGGTGGTGGAGGCCACTGGAAACATTTAAGGTCAGGTTTGATGAGGCTCTGAGCAACCTGATCTAGTTAAAAACATCCCTGTGCACTGCAGGAGAGGCTTGACTGAATGATCTAAAGGTCCCTTCCAACCCCACATATTCTACGATTTTATGATTCTATTATTCACCAAACACTGAAATGGTGGGATACTTAGAATAAAATGACACTTAGAGTACATGACATTTCTTCTTGAACCTGAATGTGAAATACAGATTTTAACTTATGGCTTTGTAGACTTCTTCCAGCTACTTGATTTCAGACCTACATTCACAAGCAGCAGAGTTGCATGAGATACAAGATCATCCAGAAACTTGTTTTCCTTTACCTGTGAGTAAAATGTAAGCTAACATGGAAAGGTCAAGAGCCCATAATTGAATGTGCAGATAGGAAAGCTTTGTGCAGAAGATGAACTTACCTTTTTAAAAGATTCTGTAATAGAGCTATAAATTTACCCTAAATTGGATGCTTGGTCTGTTTAGCTTAAGCCTAGATGGTGACTACTGTTCTGTATTAACATGCATCACAGGGCCTCCATGAGGGCCCCACACCTCTGTGTTGGCACAATAAATGGAGATGTTTTCCAACATAAAGCATTAAAAAGCCTCTGTAATTTAAAATACTGTGGAAACTTACCTTGCATTTGTGATGTGTTTAAATTTTACTATCAAGTCTTGCACTAATTTTTGCAATATAACAGTGCATACTTTCCATATGAAGCCATGGTTGGTTGTTCTTGGTTGGCTCTAATAATACTCCTAAGGAACACAATGGAAGCATTTTTTGAAGTACAGTGGGAAAGTGATGAGGCTGGAAAATCCTTGCTGTCACTCTGATATTACTGAATAAATGAGGCTGTCATTTAGCCAGAAATTTCAGGGAGCTGTCTTGCACTAACTGGTTCTTCTGAAAGAGAAAGATTTATGGTGGTTTGTTTTTTTTCTTGTCCTGCCAGATAATAATTTATACCTAAATCAAACTTGCACTATCAGTGGAAATTGTTTACCATTGCCTTGTGCTTCATTCCAGCAGCTGCCTCCCTGAATACTTTGGCAACTTCCATGTACCACAGATGAGTTCACATCATGTCTATTGCTCCTGGGCACAGAAGCACTTGTACAGCAAAGCTACCCCTTACCTTTACCCCCAGTTGTGTTGCTGTGGAGCCTGTATTTTCTTTTTAAGCTCTACTTGAAAACTTAATGGGGTGCAATCTGCCTACTGAGTTCTTAGCAGTAACATAAAAAGTATTTCTGTGCAGCTGAAAACAAATTATTGGAATCACCACTGTAACACAGAGGCAGCAGACCAAGAAGTGCAGAGCTTTCCACATCCCACAGCACCGTGCCACCACAAAAACACATCTTCTGATAATAGTCAGCAGTGTCATTTCAACCCTGTACAGTAATGGAAAGATGTAATTGTGCCATTTCAAACATACAGGGTAGTGGAAATAGGGAATTGCATAACAAGGCAGTGTAACTGGGTAGGCAGTGCCTGTGCCTGATCCGTATCACACCAAAGCTTATGGAGTAGCATGAGGTACCTTTAGTGTAGTTCTGTAAACCAGAAACATTTCTTGCATTTGCTTTTCATTTTCCATTTTTAGGAAGAAAAGTTAATCACAAACATTATCTCTGCCTTATCAAAATTTGCATCAGTGCATGGTGAAGGCTGATGACAGAAGTCCGATCAATAAGTCTGAATATAGCTTCAGTTATTGAAAGAGACAACATGAATTCTTCTCTAACCTGTCATTTACAAAACAAAACCTATTAAAAATAAGGCTTTGAGAGCAAAGAAAATTACAAAAGACACATTTTCTAACAAGATGCAGGTATCATCGATGTTACATTTCATTAAGTAATAACCTGAGTTCATGTTTTATTCTGATCTTAGTATCTGAATAACTTATTGGAAGGAAAACCATTAGGTAGCGTTTAGTGCAATCTTATTTACTTATCAGTAAAACTGAGATACCTGTTTGCTAGTATTACCCCAGTACACTATGGGCAGTGCTCATTGTGTCTGTATATAGCTTTTGGTTTCAAGTCTCTTCTTATAAAAATGACAGTCCAGACTCCTGCAGAGTCCTACCTTGGCAGTGCACTGCCCTACCAACTCATCACACTTACTGCTATTAAACTTGCTGTGACAACTATCCAGGCTGTGGTCATAGAATGCATTCTTGGGTTATTTTTTGCCATGTCCACCCTGTTAGCAATCCCATCACCATGCATAAAGCAGAGGAAAAGAAAGTGCAGTTTCTAGCTGCCACCTCTCCTGTGACCTGCTGATGAATTCTTGAACAGGCTTCCTCTGGGGCCTAGCTCCTGGTGTGGGCAGCCTTGCCCACTCTCCAGGGTTTTGCTCCATCTCTTAGGCCTGATGAGTCTGTGTTGGCATCCTGCCTGGCTTGCTGCCCTGTTTCTCTAGCAAAGGAGTTTTGGTTGTAATGACCAGTCTGCCCAGTCCAGCTCACAGGAAGCCCAGTCACAGCCTGTTGCATAGCTAGAAACACATGTTAACAGTTTATCCTCATTCAGCTGTCTTCCAGGCTGACTAACTTGGACTATTAACCTGTAAAATATTTTTTTCTTTACAAGATAGTTTACCTGCAAAAGCTAAGTGAGGTCCCTCTGCCCTAGCACTGTGCTGGTCCTGGCTCTCTTCCATGGTTCCTGCACCAGCTATTCTAATTTTCCTTAATGCAAGTTGCCACCAGCTGCCACTCATCTGATGGCATTATTTCAGTGTGAGGAAAGCTGGAGAACTTGCTGTGAGACAAATATTCATCTTATCAGCAGCATGTGGCTCTTCTACCAAGAAGTGTGTGTTTTTAGGACCTTCTTCAGGTAGTCAAATCAAAGGCTCAGAAATCTGTATTATCTTAAAGCCTGCAAGAAGGGCTGAATATGCCCATGATCATGATTTATGGGTAATATGGCATAAATAACAGAGATAATTTGGAAGCTAACTAATTAAGGGAGTGTTGATAGACTTCTAGAACAATGCATGATCACCTTGTTTGTAACAGGAGAGCACAAAGACCAGAACTGAATAAAGCTCAGCTACCTGGGGAAGACTTTTGTTAACAACATTAAGTCTACAGCTGTCTCTTGCTTTTGGTAGCACTCAGTGAGCTTATCCTCAGTGGTGGCAATGGTACTGCACTACTGGGGTTGCTTCTCATAACTCCTTGGGTTCTTAGGTTCTCATAACTCCTTCTTCCTCAAGAAGTTTCTCTGAGGGAAGCAAGACCTTGTATTTTCCAGCCCTTTTTAAAATATATGATCCTCTGCATTATTTCCAAGTTCATGTAACCATGAATTTTGTTCAATTTCTTCTTTTTCCCTTTTTTTTAAACCTTCCTTTGAATTGTTCGTTTGCCATTTACCATCCACCTCTATTTCATAGAATCATAGGAAGGCTAGGGTTGGAAGGGACCTTAAAGATCTTCTAGAGCCCCATCCAACCTGGCCCTGAATGCTGCCAGGGATGGGGCTTCCACAGCCTCCCTGGGCAACCTATGCCAGTGTCTCACCACCCTCAGAGTAAGGAATTTCCTCCTAATATCTAATCTAAATCTCCCCTCTTCAAGTTTTAAATCACTAGCCCTTGTCCTCTCACTACATGCCCCTGCAAAAAGCCCCTCCCCAGCTTTCTACCCTTCAGGTACTGGAAGGCTGCTATAAGGTCAACTCGGAGCCTCCTCTTCTCCAGGCTGAACATCCCCAACTTCCTTCATAGTGGAGGTGCTCCAGCCCTCTGATCATTTTTGTCACCCTCCTCTGTACTCACTCAACAAGCTCTATGTCCTTCTTATGTTGGGGGCTCCAGAACTGGACACAGTGCTCCAGGTGGGGTCTCACAAGAGCAGAATAGAGGGGGAGAATCACCTCCCTTGACAGGCTGGCCAAACTTCTTCTGATGCAGCCCAGGACACAGTTGGCTTTCTGGGCTGCCAGTGCACATTGCCAGCTCGCCTTGAGCTTCTCATCCACCATCACCCCCAAGTCCTTCTCCTCTGGGCTGTCCTCAATCCTTTCTCCTCCCAACCTGTATTTGTGCATGGGATTGCCTCAACCCAGGTGCAGGACCTTGTACTTGGCCTTGTTGAACTCCATGCAGTTAGCACAAACCCTCTTCTCAAGCCTGTCAGGGTCCCTCTGGGTGGCCTCCCTTCCCTCCAGTGTGTTGACTTCACCACACACTTCGGCATCATCAGCAAACTTGCTCAGGGTGCACTTGATTCCACGTTGCTGGCAAAGAAGTTAAATAACAGTGGTCCAAGTACAGACCCTTGAGGAACACCACTCATCACTCATCTCCATTTGGACATTGAACCATTGATCACAAAACTCTGGGTGCAACCACCCAGCCAGTTCCTTATCCAACAACTGGTCCATCCATCAAATCCATATTATTCCAGTTTTGAGACCAGAATTTTGTGGAGGAGAGTGTCAAATGCTTTGCACAGGTCCAGGTAGATGACATCTGTTGTTCTGCCTTTGTCTGAGGCTGTGACCCCATCGTAAAAGGCCACCAAATTCCCACATTAAGCTTTTCTAATGATCCTTTATTATTGTTGTTTCTCAACTGATAAGAGGTTCATATTTAATTTCAAAGCTACCCATGTGGATTAATTGCTACCCAATGTTGTACCAGCCTCCCACTTCAGCCTCTACAGGCAAGCTGAGTTTGTGGCAACTACTGATCCTTTTTTTTTTTTTTTTAAGTAGATGAGATCCAAACTCCAGCCTCTGGCCATCTAGACCCTGCATTATCACATTTGATGTCTCGAGGGACCTGTTTTGGTCATTCCCCAACAGCACTTTGTAGTTCTCCAGCAACAGCCCAGCTGCCTATTGGCAGCAACTCCACTGACTCATGTTCCTCTAGGAGGGCGCCATGTGCTGCTGGTGATGGAGAGCCAAATGCAGCCTCTTCCTAATCTCTGTTCACAGGGATGTTTGGCTTCTCTGATTTAATCTCACGATATGTTCCAAGACGAAACTGCTCCCTGCTTTATGGCTGACTCAGTATTTATCTGTTGACTTGGTACCTGCTGAGATCATTGATGATCAACCGCCCTCTGAGCCTTAAAACAAAGCTGTTAGCAAAAGACCTTTATTTAGGGCTTTTATGTTTGGACCTAGAAAGCACGAGGTGGCAGAAGCAGGACCCTGGTGGTAAGGGTGGTCCTTGTAATGGGGAACATGATGTTCCTTTTTAGGGGCCCAGGGCAGCTCTTCCAGCTCCTGTTGGCTCCCTTGTCACCTCCTCACATCCCCCCGAGTGGCAGAGACGCAGGTGTCACGGGGGTGGTGGTACCAGGCTGCTGTGCTCTGCCCTCCCTTTATCACTTCTATGGGGGGTGCAGCTTCTCTGATCCCCCCTTCCCTCCAGCTCTTGCTTCAAAATATTTCTTTATATTCTCCAGCCACAAGTTACATTTTTTTCTAGTTTCCTGGCCTGTTTGCCAAATACTGCCCTCCCAAACATGGTTTTCCCAGGGAGTCCTTTCTCTTTTTGTTACCTAAACTATTATTTTCACATGTTTTTTGTGGTATATACATCCTACAGTTCATTTGGAGAAAACTATTTTATCAAATCTGTGACACCTGTTCCTCTCTTTTATTCCTTTTGTGGGGAAATGATGAAATGCTTAATACATGCTTCTACTATTGTGAGCCTTTTTCTTGGTCTAGAGCCAGCTGCAGTTGCAGACACTCTATCATTGGTCAAAATCCTCAGCTCACATACCTGGGAAAACCTCAGTATCGGGGTAGAGAAAGTAGTTTCCACAACTAAATTGCAATCTGATTTAATTAGGATTTATTAGGGAGACTTTTATGACATTATGTTTTCACCTTTGGCGATAATCTGACAGGCAGCAGAGCAGAGAGCACAGGGCTTAATAACACCCTGGGCAGAGCCTGGAACAGAGGGAGGCTGCACTGGGGCATCCTCAGGATCATGCCAGCATCTCCCTTCACTGCCCAGGATGGTGGGCAATGCTCCTGGACCACTCTCATTATTTCTCTCCAACATTTATTCACACACAGTGTTCTCTCTCCTAGCAGACCTTTTTTTCATTTGTGGCCTCATCTAGTTCCTGCCCTACTACCCTATCTTCAGTCTCCCTAATTTTTCAGCTGCCCACTCACTGCATCTTTGCCTTGCTGTTTTTCCCCACAGTGCAGCTCTCGGTGGAGCCCAGTGACCGTCTGGGTCATCTGTGCTCCCAGGGACAGGGGCTGGAGATGGCAGAGGGAACTGCTGTGAAGGCTGCACAGGAGCCTGATTTGGGGGTGACACCTCAGCAAAGGTTGTTTACTCAAGCCACAGTCCCAGTCCTGGCATGGCAAGGGAGAAGAACCTGACTGGGGACTGAACCCCTTTGGCTGTAAGACAATGACAGGCTAAGCAGATTCAACACCTGCTGCTTATACTTCCCTATCTCTTCTAATGCCTGTGGTTTTGCCTGGCAGTTCCTGGAACTGTCCACTTGGTCATGAGATTTCTTCCTTTTTAGGGGCATGGAGACCATCTTCACATACTATCAACAATCTTGAGCTCACTGCTTGTGGAATAGGTTAAAAAATATTTTTCAAGCATTTAGAAGACTACGAAGTTCATCCTAGACAAAAACACAAGCACTGAGAGAGTCTGATTCACAGCTTAGATGTTTTTAAAAAGTCTTCCTAAGTTAAGCAACTGATCAAGATGTTTAGAGCAGTTGCAAAGGTCTTTGGGTTCCTTTAGGGAAGGTCAGATACCCATCTCTCGGAGATCACTCAGATATAGTCAGTACAAATCAGAAATCCTTCATGCCTACAAACATGCAAATTAAAAACAATTAAAATGTACAACATTGCCTAATGCTTAAAACAAGCATACACCCAAAGTTCACGTAGCCAACAATTAGTTTATCTAACAAAGAGACCAAGAGGAAGACCAAGAAAAAGGTGGGGTGACACATGATCACAGTAAGTCATGGCTAGCTCTGAGAAGGCGGTTTCCAAAGAGGTATTTTGGGAGCGTTTCAGGTCACTGTAAGGAAAAAAAACGCCTTACTGTAAACAACAAGACATATTCGAGGAATTGATCCAAGACAGAGTGGTGGTGGGCATCACAGAAAGGTGTAAGTAAACATGATAAAGCTATGCAAGCAACACAGTAAAATCATTCCCAGAAAGGTATGAATAAGCCAGGGCTGCTGAGACACCAGGATTACAGAGTGGATATTCACACCTTTTAGAAAGGGGAAGTCATTAAGGAAATGGGAAATAAATTCAAGACACAGGAATGTAAGACACTAGTCATAAAGGAAGAAACACCGTGAAAGTGCAGGGAGTGTGGAAGGAGCACTAGGATGAAGGACCAAGCTGTACAGTCCATCCCAACATAAGCACTGACATGTTGAATAACCAGGAAGCCTGTTGGGAGGGATTGGTGTCAACACTGAGGCTGTGACAGATGAGGGAACAGAAGAGGGAGACAGTTCCAGAGCAGGACATGGCGTGCAGCTAGTGGGAAAAGGCCACTGAAACATCAGAAAAGGTCCTCAGAAACAGGCAGGGTGCAAAGAGGTACCGAGTGGCAGGTTTTACTGCACTTTCCTGATCTCAGTCCTTCCTTAGGAATATGATGGGAGTCAGTACTGAAAGAAGCCTTGGTGAAAGTAGCTGTCAGGGGATTCACACCAGTTTAAAGGCTGCAGTGAGCAGGGAAGAGCCAGTCCCAACAGCCAGGGGGAAGCTGCGGATGCTATGGGCTGGTCATGCCCATTCTTGCAGGAGGCATCTGCTTCAGGGTGCAGCACCTCATAGGCAAAGCAAATCATAAAGATACTCAAATGGCAACATTGTCATAAATCAATGTGATTGCAGTTTTACAAGAACCAGCAAACTTTTAGGCCACTGTGCAAGGTCAAGTGCTCATGGCAGCCAAGGTGCAGTGGAGCACCTGTGCTTGTCACCATTTTTGTGAGCGACGATTTGGCATTTTGGGGCTGGGACAGATATTCCCATGAAAGATCTGAATGGTGTTCCTTGGTCACTGCAAATAACACAGTATAAATAACAGTCAGTTTTAAATTAGTGCAACACTCTCCACCACCCTGCAAACACCTGTTTCACCAGCTTGAATTTACAGCCTCTCATAGAATTATAGAGTTGTTTTGGTTGGAAAAGACCTTTAAGATCATCAAGTCGAACCATTAACTCAGCACTGCCAAGTCCACCACTAAACCATGTCCCTAAGCACCACATCTATGTATCTTTTAAATACTTCCAGGTAACCAGGAAGCCTGTTGGGAGGGATTGGTGTCAACACTGAGGCTGTGACAGATGAGGGAACAGAAGAGGGAGACAGTTCCAGAGCAGGACATGGCGTGCAGCTAGTGGGAAAAGGCCACTGAAACATCAGAAAAGGTCCTCAGAAACAGGCAGGGTGCAAAGAGGTACCGAGTGGCAGGTTTTACTGCACTTTCCTGATCTCAGTCCTTCCTTAGGAATATGATGGGAGTCAGTACTGAAAGAAGCCTTGGTGAAAGTAGCTGTCAGGGGATTCACACCAGTTTAAAGGCTGCAGTGAGCAGGGAAGAGCCAGTCCCAACAGCCAGGGGGAAGCTGCGGATGCTATGGGCTGGTCATGCCCATTCTTGCAGGAGGCATCTGCTTCAGGGTGCAGCACCTCATAGGCAAAGCAAATCATAAAGATACTCAAATGGCAACATTGTCATAAATCAATGTGATTGCAGTTTTACAAGAACCAGCAAACTTTTAGGCCACTGTGCAAGGTCAAGTGCTCATGGCAGCCAAAGTGCAGTGGAGCACCTGTGCTTGTCACCCTTTTTGTGGGCGACGATTTGGCATTTTGGGGCTGGGACAGATATTCCCATGAAAGATCTGAATGGTGTTCCTTGGTCACTGCAAATAACACAGTATAAATAACAGTCAGTTTTAAATTAGTGCAACACTCTCCACCACCCTGCAAACACCTGTTTCACCAGCTTGAATTTACAGCCTCTCATAGAATTATAGAGTTGTTTTGGTTGGAAAAGACCTTTAAGATCATCAAGTCGAACCATTAACTCAGCACTGCCAAGTCCACCACTAAACCATGTCCCTAAGCACCACATCTATGTATCTTTTAAATACTTCCAGGGATGATGACTCCAGCACTTCCCTGGGCAGTCTGTTCCAGCGCCTGACAGCTCTTTCAGTGAAGAACTTTTCACTATGATGGAATCATAGAACTGTTAAGGTTGGAAGGGACATTAGAGAATATCAGGTTCCAACCTCCCTTCTATGAGCAGGGACACCTCACGCTAGACCAGGCTGCACAAAACCCCATCCAACCTGGCCTTAAGCACCTCCAGGGAGGGAGCATCAACAACCTCCCTGGGCAACCTATTCCAGTGCCTTACTACCCTCATGGTGAAGAATTTCTTCCTCCCCTCGCACAATTTGAGGCTATTTCGTCCTATTCTATCACTTGTAACTTGGGAGAAGAAGCCAAGCCCCACCTCGCAACAAGCTCCTTTCAGGTGGTTGTAGAGAGTGATGAGGTCTCCCCTCAGCCTCCTTTCCTCCAAACTAAACAACCCCAGTTCCCTCAGCCACTGCCTGTAAGACTTGTGCTCATCTCCAAGGTCTACATCTAAGGCAAAGGGCAAAATGTTGCCACACAGCAGCAGGAGTTAATAAGGAGCAGGTAGGTGCCATGTTTACAGGAGCTGGACTCTGCACCACTAATTCCTCCATGGATGATGGCTCAGCCACCCGTACTGAACAGACTCTGGCACATGGAACCATTCTTTGAACATTTCTTTAGTGTCAAAGTGCAAATATGTCCAATCCTGTGTGTGATGGGTCTGTGGCTGTTATTCCACAGAGGGAGGATGCCTGCAGCAGGCAGAAGGCTGGGTGAATTAGAGATGTAAGTTTGAAAAAGCCCTGCAGATTAAAATAATCGATTGTAAGACAAATAAAGAGAGTGTGCTGTGAGATAAGGGTACATAATGGGCTACAGCTGAGATGATTATAGAGATGATATGTAAAGAATGTCCTGAATCAATCACTTCCTTTGTGTAAGAATTTATATTTTGCAAATCGTTATCACTTAGCAATCTATGCTATCCTTTTTTTTTTTTTCGTTTTTTTTCTTTTCTGGTTTAAACTGTTTCCTGGGGGTGTTATCTCTGTCTGGCTCAGGAAAATTAAAACAGTGTCTCATTTAATGTTGTCTGTAAGTAGATGGAAATTATTGGCTCCAGATGTGTTACGAATTGCCCTTAGAGAATTAATGTGGTTTAGATCATAGAAAGTGGAGCATACTTGGTGTTCAACACCTTCTTATAGAGCAGTAATCCGTGTTTAGCTTTATGGATCTTATCAAATGCTTGTTCAAGCCAAATTATGACTCTTGCCAAGAATACTTAATGATGCATTTCAGGCGACAAAACGTAAACCAGGAAGGGACGTGGTGGCATCGCTGGGTCCCCCTCTGCACTGAGGCACCCCCTGCCTGCCAGGGAGCCCTGCCAGACCCCCCAGACACCTCAGGGCAGGGAAACATCACGGGGAGATTTGTCTAAAGACTCCTGAAAAACCTCTCTGGACACATATTCTTCAGCCTCTCCCAACACCACACCTTGTACATCTTGGAAATGTTCCCTAGTAGCCAGTCAAGACATTCTTTGTTGCAGAATGGGAACTGATTTCTTTATGTCTTTGTTTCCACAGATAATATAAAATAATAATCTCCTTAAGGAGGCTTTATGCATTAGATTATTTCTCAGACCCCCAAGCTATCCACTGAGGGATGCTCTCCATGGGTACCTCTGCATGCTGAGGCTGTGCCTGGGGCAGGATGGGCTCAGCCTGGGCTGCTGGTGGAGCTGTGCAATCACCCCCTGACACTGCTCCAGGCTCAGGGACACCAAACAGTTGGGAGCCTGGTGTAGAAATCAGGGAAGTTTTTATTGTAAAGAACACCCTTCTCTAGTTGTTATTAGTTTTTTTTAATTAGTCCTTTTCATCAGAGCAGCTGGCCACGTTAAGGTGATTTTTTTATTCTTTTTTCACAATCTGCAAGATTATAAATTGTCATGGTTTGGGATCATCATGACAACAAAGGAACAGCCCCATGGCCGCTCACTCAACTCCCCACCCCACACACACACACTGGGATGGGGAGGACAAAGCTCCTGGATCATGACAAAGGACAAGGAGGGTTCTTCACCCATTAAGGTCCTGGGGAAAAATAATAATTTAATTTCACACTAATCACACACACACAGGACACAGACACACACAGAGCAGGATTTGCATATATTACCCGACCCCTCCCTTCTTCCCAGGCCCAAATCCCTTTGTTCCCGGTTTCTCTCCCTCCTCCCCCCCAGCGGCACAGGGGGACAGGGGATGGGGGTTAGAGTCAGTTCACAGGCTGGGGGTTCCTGCTGCTCCTTCCTCCTCAGGAAGAAGGATTCCTTACAGGCCTTCC
>NW_009953505.1:4808846-4817160 GCF_000747805.2 Chaetura pelagica | reverse complement strand
CTATTGTCCCTCTAATGGCTCCTTGGCTGGGTTTGGAGCAGGGAGAGCTTCTCAGCTTCTTACCAGAGCCATTTCTGGGGCTCTTCCCCTGCTACCAGAAAACCCACCAAACTAAACCAGAACATAAATGTACTGTGGGAGCTGATTTTGATTTGTCAACTTGTGATTGCTTGTGTTGTTTACAGATACTTTCACATACTGCAGGTGAGCCAAGCAGCCCTGGCTTTTAAAAGAGAGCATATATTCACAGTCAACCCTTGTAAAATCCTGCAGACCCATGAACAGCATTGCATGCCTGTGCCTTGGCATTTGCTTTGCATTTGTAAATAATTTTGAGATGGTTCTAAAAGAAGATGCTGTGCAAGATGTGGAAGTTCCCATGCTGCAGCAATATATCCTGGTTATTACTTTCCTATGCAAAACCTAAGCCCTCTCCACGAGCAGAGGGGAGGGAAGACCCTCACTCAACATCTCTAAGGGAGGAGAGGCTTTTCTCACCCTGCCCTCTGCTCCAGCAAGTTGTGGCCCCTCTCTCTGGTGCAGCAGGGCTGCAGGACCCGGCTGGGCAGCAGGTAACGAGGCTGCCCTGGTGCTCACTAGGCCAGCCTGGGGCCATTAGCCACCTGCTCTTCCTGCCTCACTGCCTGTGCCCCAGCAGATCTGTTGGACTGCCTTGATGTCACCCCCCTGCAGGGCTGGCTGGGGCTGGGGGCGGCCACCACAGCCACCACAGCCACCACAGCCACCACACACCACCCTGGTGCCCACTGGGGACCCTGTGCTTTGACTGACCTCAAAGCCTGCCAGGAAAAGGCAGAGGTGCCCATGAGCTGTGTGCAGGAGGACCTGCTGCAGCAACACCTGAGCCAAAAAAACCCCATCCTGGCTGGGAGGGCTACCCTCTCCTCCCACTGTCCCAGCTGGGGCTGCCCTGTCAGGATAGAGGGTCACCATCAGTTCTGCTGTTGGAGGAGGCCCCCCAGCCTGCAGGCTCTGCCCCATCTCAAGCCAACTGTGCTGGTGTTTCTTCAACAACCACGAGGGATTTAGTTAGGTCTAATCCTCCATGCAGCTGGCAAGCAAGTTCTTATCTTGACTTAACCTACAGGTAGAACAACTCTGGTCATGCTGCCCACATATTTCAGGGGTCCATGTCCACGCCCCGGCAGGCGCCCCAGCCCCTCAGGGAGCCTTTCATCATCGGTTACGGTTCAAGCCTCTGCAATCAGACACGGTTATCCGGGCAACAGGGAGAAGTATTTACCAAAATGAAGTCTGGAAAGGAACACGGGGGGAAGAATGGAAGAAGAGAGGGGGAAAGAGCTGAAAGTGGAAGGAAACTAGATCTTAGTTGAAACATGCCCTGGTATTTGTTAGAAAACTGACTGGTTTCTCCTCTGCACCTTGGCAGTTCTCTACGGGATGATTTATTTCATGCAAGATACCCTGATAATTTGATTTTTCAGTGTTTCTTTCTTCTGCCACACATTTAGCTCCTGCTAATGCTGAGGGAGGTTGTTGGTGAGGACCACAAAAGAACTTGGATTGTGATGAGCTAGGGATGTTTAGTCCAATTCTGGGTAACATTTCTACTCTTTTACTGTTCTTCAGAAAACTTACATGAATTCTTTCCCAGAGTTTCCTCTTATGGGATGTTGTTTTGGCTATGATCCACAGGGGATTGCTGAGATCTGGGAACAGATTGTGGAGCGGAGGTGTTGCCACACACTGAAATACCCCTGTGTGCAAGTGACCAACCCCAAATACCATTCACCTGCAGAAGTAGCCCATTAGGATAAGGAAAAATACTTCCTTAGGACCCTTTAGTCAGGACCCTTTAGACTTTGTACGAGAAAATAAGAACTTGGCTACTCCTGCAGCCTGACTTTGGGCAGAGCAGCTCAGTGACCTTGTGTTCTTCTACCAGATTCTTTTGGGGTGACTGATGACACCCTCTATCCACCTGATGTCCTGGTGGGAGCTAGGGAGACAATGGAGAAACTGCTATAGACAACAGCTTTGTAGACCATCACCATCTATTGCCACTTCTGTGAGAGCAGGCTGCTGTGAGGGAAGCTGCTCCTGGGGCTGGCACGTGTTCTGTGCTTGCTTCTCCCCCTGGCTGGTCTCCTCCACACCCTCCTGCCCAAAACACTTCCCCATGCCATGTTCTCCTGCAATCACACAGCTTAGGGTAGGGCAGACAGCAACAGAATTCATAAGCACACTTTTCTTGTAGCTAGGGAACAAAAGAAAAGAAAGAGCGACAAAGCCCGAATGGTCTTGTGGAGCAGATGACCTTAGAAGACAGGTTTGTGGATCACAGGCCTGTCTCCTTGTCCTGTGGTGATGGGTGCTTGAAGTTAGGGTACTCAGGTTGCCTTCTCCATGCTCTGCCATTTCTCACCTCTAAAATGGAAATCTCTGCTTCCCTGAAGACAGATTCAGCTGGTTAATCACCACGGGCCTCGCAAACTCTGGAAATGGGAAGTTACACCAAAACCCAGTGTTGTTGCTGCTGGGCCAGTCCACAGTCCTGTGGGGTTAAAATGGGATTTCTGCTCTCTGCAAAAGTTGCTCATCTGGCTCTTCTGGACGCACCCTGACTTGTGACTGCCATCTCAGCACTTAATGAAGGGGTTAATGGAAATCTTCTCCTCCCAGCTCAGCGCAGTGGCAATGGCAGCCTGGACCCTTCAGGGAGGAAGAGCATGGATAGATCTCATCAGGAATCTCCTTCACAACAGTAAAATGCATTCCTGAAATCATGGTGTTGCCTTGTGAATATCTGATGTGCCATGGACATTTTTGTAGACATGGAAAGTGTTAAAAAGGAGCTACTTACTGTGTTGCAAAAGCCATGCATTGCAAACTTGGGAAAGTATGTTAGGCAGCATGAGTTTTGCCCTTAAGCAATAAGTAATATATGAATTACTTAAAATTAGTATCCCATGCTTGTTAGGATTTGTTTTTTCATTAGGTTCCTTCACTGCCAACAGCTTGTGTATGTCTGACCTGTACTCCCATTCTTTCAATTAGTGCTCACTTTCTACCAGGCCTGCAGGGATTGGGGTCCCCTGTACTAGGTTTTTTACCCTGGGAGATTGCAAACTGCAGGACAAGTTTATGAGAACTGTGAGCACTCCAGACCATTCTGGAAGCAGGTAGGTACAGGTTCAGTGGCACCAGCAGCCCTGAGCCCCTCAATGCCAAGGTGAAAGTGTTACCCTGACTTTGCAAAGGGGGAAGAGGTTGAATCAAGGTGACTCTGAAGTAGCTCATGTAAAGTTTTCCTTCTTAAAACTTCTTATTCCAGAGGGTCCCCCAAGAAAAAGCCCCAGGGAACACTTGTTCTCCAGGGTCAGGTTGGGAAACTGAGAAGGGAAGCCAAGTGGATGTGTGACGTCCCAAAAGGGTTTGGAAGACCTACACATTCACAATGGGGTTGATGGGTGGGGAGTGATGTGTGTCATGACAAAGCCAGAGAGACATGCAAAACACCAGCTGGTCTGACTCCCTCTCCTCCATGACCTTTAGTGTATGCTGATGAGATGGACTCGGATGTGCTTGGCACAGAGAGGCCCTGAGAGCCCACAGAGATGGGGGAAAAATCTGACAGTTCAGACTTTGGGATTTGTTTGGATTATATCCACTTCATAACGGCTGTTTTCAGGACAAATATTTATAGAAATTAGAAGAAAAGGACAACAGAAAAGGCTCCTTGAGTGAACAGCAGAAATGGAAGGGTAGGTCTCAGACACCTTTTGACAAAGCAGGCACTTCTGGTAGCAAACCAGCAAGATAAGAAAATACCTGTTACTTGTGCTCAGCTTGTGGCATGATCCAGAGGCTGAGCAGACTTTGGAGACACCAGTTTCAGTCCTGTTCCTGACCCAGAAGATGCCTGTGTAAGCCATGGCTCTGTGCTCCAGAAGGCAGGGTCTCTCCTGGAGGTGAGAACCTCATGTGGCTGCAGCTGCCTGGATCTTGGGCAGCTGGATAGGGCTGGTGCTGGGAGGGTATGGGCCATGCTGGGAAACATCACAGAAGCATCTGGATAAACAGAAACCCTCTGGACATCTGTGCCTCACAGCTCTCCTTACTGATTTGGGATGTGGATTTTGTTTTTTCTTAATTTAATATATAATGTTGTTTTACAGGTAGGCAGTGACCTTAATTTTCTTATTGCTGCAGTTATTTGATGGTTGAAGAAAGGGCAGAGTTGTATGAAGTACCAGGTAAAGCAGTCTGTGATGCTCAAGACTCTGGTGATGGAAAAGGTACCAGAATAGAGAGAACTCCTCACATAAAATACAGGAGGCTTTAACAGAGAAGTCTCAGGTTTCTCTCCTGGAGAAAGTCCAGAGAAGGGCCATGAAAATTATCCAAGGGCTGGAGAGTCTCTCCTACGAGGACATGCTAAGAGAGTTGAGGGTCTTCAGCGTGGAGAAAAGAAGGCTCTGGGGAGACCTTGTAGTGGCCTTCCAGTAACTGAAGGAGCTACAGGAAAGCTGGGGAGGGGCTTTTTACAATGGCTTGTAGTGAGAGGACAAGGGTAATGGATTAAAACTGGAAGAGGGGAGATTTAGGTTGGATGTTAGAAGGAAATTCTTTAGTGTAAGGGTGGTGAAACACTGAAACAGATTGCTCAGGGAAGCTGGGGAAGCCCCATCCCTGGAAACGTCCGTGACAAGATTGTACAGGAGCCTGAGCAACTTAATCTAGTGGGAGGTGTCCCTGCCCATGCAAGAGGCTTGGAACTAGATGATCTTTAAGGTCCCTTCCAACTGAAACCATTTTATGATTCTATGATTTTAAAAATTCAGAATTTACTAGAGTCTCTTGCAACAAGAAAAATGCTTCCATGGGAAGGGAGTGCCAGTAGTAACAGGCCTGCACTCACATCCAGTGGTAATAGAGAAACAAGCAGCAATTTCCCCTGAGGGAAGGGGAATTCTGGAAGTTAAACAGAAATGTTTATGTTTGTGAAGAATTAAAAGGCTTCCTAGGCACCTTGGCTTCCCTCTCATATCCTGAACACCTCAGGATAATGCATCAGCCCTGTGGCACAGGGAAGCAACAAGCTTTCTGCAGCTCCATCTTCTGCAGGGACACCAAGGAAACACCAAAACAGGGAGATGGGTAAGTGTGGACAGATCCAAAATTCCTGGTGGGGATTATTTACGTATTCTCTCTGTGCAGGAGACCACTGATTTCTCAAGAGCTGGAACCTTCATCTGCCCTAGTTTAAAACAACTACTGTCACAGGATTTGTTTTATTAAATTTAAGGCAACTCACACAAAAATGAAAAAGTCTGTGTTCAATATGGGTTATGCTTTACACACTGGTCAAACTGCTGTTCTCATTTCTGCATTTGAATTATTTTGTCAAACTTGCATTTAAGGCTATTCTGTCATGTGACTTTTGGCTTCACACCCAATACAAATAATCACCCTGCTCTAATAACAACTAGATGCTATGAGTACTCCTGCAAATGTGCCATGTAATCTACACATGCATTGATCCTAAATTAAAAGACAGCATCAAAATGTGAGTCACTTCTTATACACATTATTTATTGTCCATTTTGGGTAAGCTGGTGATGGTTGCCAATCCCATTTCATACCTGCCCTATCTTTTTCCTAGTCTCTTTATCCTCCTAGCATAGGACTGCATAGATGACCAGAGCACAGTCTAACATGTCCTTGTGTTTGCCTTTCACTTGGCTTTCATATGGATTTTGTCTCATGTCTTATGTCAGGGATGCTATGGTGGCTCCATCCAGTTGACAGTCTTCCTTCTCACCCATCTCTCCATTCCTGGCTGAATTGAGTGGCCAAAAATCTTTTACAGAGAAGCTGAACTCAATAGTTCAAAACAAACTTCCTGGCTGTTTCACTGAGTGGTGAAAATCTACAACCAAAGAAAATATGGTTTCATGGCTATGAGGCAAATCTTCTCTACCTGGCAGCCATGGGAGATCCTGAATGTGGTGGAAGGAAAACAGTTTTGTTGTACAGGGTGAAAGAAGGAAGAGCATGGAGCAGTTTCCAAAGCGTGACCTCATTTCTTTGCTCTACACAGCAAGGCAGGAAGACCCCATGGGTGGGGGGACACCAAGGAGGCTGGAGGTTTGAAACCATAGGACATCATGGCCAGGTCCAACCATACAAACTGCTGAATGCCAGGATTGCAGAGATGTGAGCCAGTGCTCACTACAGAGGGGATGACTGGCAGGACAAAGTAGGAGCCCATTCATCACTGGGCTGAAGGTTGTGATAAATAGGAAGAGCCTTTCCTTGTGAGGCAAACTGGTTTGCTGAATGACAAAGGAAGAGGTTCTTCTGTAACCTGTGTCTTGCACAGACTCAATGGAGACCTTTAAGTGTCGTGACACAACAAGACTTCCCACAACCTGAGTCAGCTCTGTAATCCCCACACTGCAGATTATCACACAGACACGCACCCAAAGCAGCAGAAAAAAATGTAGATTGCATCCCTTAGGAGCCACAGGCCTCTCTGGTGCTTCCTGATGATAACATCATCATGCCAAACCAAGAAAAGCAGAGGGTGTGACTGACCTGCATTGCCCAACTTCTGCCACTCAGCCAGCATCTGCTTGGCCATGCTGGAGGAGAAGGCAGGAGAGGGCTGGCTGAACACTGGGACAGGGGGAGCATATTGGCACATTGGCTGCTGGTTAGTTAGAAGCAGCTGTGGCTTGGGGTGGTTTTCAATGGGGAAGGGCTGCCCCAGGTATAATCCTGACTGCAGTGTCTTATGGGAAACACTGGCTAAGCAGAGACCATCCCATTCTACTGAGCTAGTGTTAGGTGAGAGGCACTCACTGACCACTGAAAATCAATAGTGTTGGCTGAATGAAACCTCAGATAATACTAGTGGGCTCAGCAGATAGGCCAGAAAGATGCTAATAGTCATGGCTGATCCCAGCACCCTCTCTCTGACAGCAGTTCACATGCTTCAGGGGATGGAGGACACCCCTGGGATTTCTGTAACAACCTCCTACAGGATGAGTGATCTATTTCTTATCTCTTCAGGCAGGATCTCATACAGGCCATGAAATCTGAGTTGTACCTGACCAAGTTAAAGAGAGGCTATGACTTTACCTGGGACTATTCTGACAAGACTGGCTCAACTACCCTGGCCTGAGTATCCACCTAAGGATCCTGGCACTGGAGGAGAGATTATTTTAGTGGCTTTGAACAATGGAGACTGAGGATCATAGCAGAGGGATGACAGCCAGGGAGATCCCTTCCTCCTTTCTCTTCCTGCAGGGCCTGGCAGCTTTAGTCAATCTCTTCTAAGAGAAAGAGGAGAGGTCCATCAAGACCTTCATTAGTCACTCCATCTGCATACCTTAAGTCTTTATAAAGTTAGGCAAGTGTTGGGGCTGGGGACAACAGTGCTTGAGCTGGAAAATGCTACTAGTTTCTGCTCAGCCCACACCTATGTTGCAGAGTCCAGTTTACTCAACTTGCCTGAGAAGTGTGTTCTAAAAGCATTTTGCCTTTGGGATGCTTCTGTGGGCACATGCTGGAAATGGCTCCTGTTCAAATCCAGGAGCTGACACAGCAAAATCTTGCACTTAGTTACTGCAAATCACAGAATCACATAATTGCTGGAGTTGGAAGGGACCTCTAGAGATCATCTAGTCCAACTCTCCCACTGAAGTAGGATAACCTAGAGCACTTTACACAGGGCTGCATCCAAGCTGGTCTTGAATGTCTCCAGCAAAGGAGACTCCACAACCTCCCTGGGCAGCCTGTTCCAGTGCTCTGTCACCCTCACTGTAAAGAAGTTTCTCCTCATATTCAAATGGAACTTCCTATGTTCCAGCTTGTGCCCATTGCCCCTTGTCCTGACACTGGGAACTACTGAGAAGAACCTGTCTCCATCTTCCTTGTACTCACCCTTTAGATACTTATATACATTGATAAGGTCGCCCCTCAGCCTTCTTTTCTCCAGGCTAAACAGTCCCAGCTCTCTCAGCCTTTCCTCATAAGAGAAATGCTCCAATCCCCCCAGTCATCTTTGTCACCTTCCTCTGGACTCTCTCTCTGTCTCACTTGAACTGTGGAGCCCAGAACTGGATACAGTATTCCAGCTGTGGCCTCACCAGGGCAGAGTAGAGAGTAAACCATTAATTCAGAGTCACAATCCATTTGGAGTAAGTCATGGAAACTCATTACTTTGTTGATGCTTGTTCAGCTGCTTAGATAATCAAAATGCTTGTGAGAACAGGCTAAAACTCTTGCTCTTGGCCTAAAAGGTGCAATGAGCAGTGTCACGTCC
>NW_009953505.1:4799380-4808807 GCF_000747805.2 Chaetura pelagica | reverse complement strand
CCCCTGGAGCTGGAATCACTTGAAACTCATCACAGTTAAACCCAACTCCTTCTTGAAAAGCCCTTAACTGCTCTCTCATGCCATTGGTAGGGTGCAAGGGTGGTAAGGGAGGAATGCAATGTGAATTATTTTTTTGTTTTTAATAGCTAGTAAGGCAAAAGAAAAACCCTTGCTGTGTTTTGGAAGCCCAGCACTCTTCAAGAGAGAGACAACCTAAGAGTCCTGGCCTAGCTGTCTGGGAAGAGCTGCAAAGCTCCAGGACAGTCCATTCCTTTTTCATCCTAGAAGTCTGGGAATGGACAATAAATTAATGGGGAATGCTTCCTTTAAGTCATGAGGAAATATGTGAATTACTGCTGAGGTTTCCGTTCTGCACCAGCAGGAAGCTGTTCTTCCACTCTGGTGGAAGACAGAATGAGTATTTGGCATATGAGGACAGCAGTAACTTTGTGCATTTCTATCACAGGGACTTGAGACTGATGCCATTTGCTGATTTAGGGCTTGATTCTGCAAACATGTAAGTAGGTGAATACCTGCTTATTCAAATGGTCCCCTTGAATGATTTTGTGGATACACAAACACATCCATGTCAGACCCTCATAGCCCCAGGGGCATAAGGAAAATGCCCACCTGGAGCTCTGAAACCTGTCCTTAGTTGTCACACTTCCAACAGGAAGCTAAAGAGTTAAATTTCTTAGATATGATCATTTATAAAGTGAAAATGTCAATGTAATAGATGATATTTGAAGCTATTTTCTTATGAGTAGTTATAAATACACTCTAACCATATTAATCCTTTTTGCCAATAGAAAGCATGGTCTTCACATCTGAAACATAAAGAAAAGTATAACACATACATGAAAGCAGTGACACTGTGTACTTATGCAGTCTTTATACAAAGCCATGGGAGCAGACAGAAAAGCATGTGAAGAACTTAAGTAATTGAGGAACTTTGCAGCTAATTAATTGTGGCTCTTCCTTTGCATTTCATAAGCTCTCACACACCTTATGTCTCTAAGGCTAAATTCTGCAGGCCCTTATCAGCTCGTATTTAAGGTTTAATTTATAGAGCCCCTGTCTGGCAGAATCTGGTTCATTGCTCTTTGCACAGCTGCATAAACCATTGTACACATGTAATAGGAAATAATGTTGGAGTAGGAAAAGAAAGGCTAATTTCACAGGAAGACCAGGTTTTTGTGGCATGCCTGGATGCTGTGAAATTGAAGTAGCTGAATTAGAAATTTATACATACTGTCTCTGACTGACTGAGCCAGTAAGGAAAATGGGCAGTTTGTGTATTTATAAAACTCTGTACTTACACATTCTTTCCCAAATATATGTCTCTGACTGACTGTTTCTGACTGACTGTCTTTGACTTTAACCATTAACAAACGGTTAAACTCCTGTGCCCAAACTCTACTGTTATCTATATCCAACAGCATTCACTCACCTCTTCCAGACACGTGGCTTCTTGGCTTTTGCTATGGGGGTATATGTGTAAGAAATGGGAGATAAAGCTAATTTAAATTTCTGAGACCTACCCAGAACCCCCTGACCTAACCCCTGACATGTCACCTCTACAGAATGACCCCAGTGAGTTGCTCCTTGAACGTGGGCCTTGTTTAAGAAGAGTCTAACAATACTTTCCAAATTAGGGGTATTAAACCACCCCTGCCCAGACTCAGAGATGATAATTATCAGCTTGATTTAACTGGAAAATTTTCAACTCTTGAACATACCATGGTGACATTGGAAGATGGTATTGTTAGTATGCATGGCAGGCTTTTTGTTAATAGGTATATCTAAGGTCATTAAAGTAATGTGTGTAGGATTTGGTCTTTTCAGATCATTGTACTAATGTGAACAATGGGTTGGCATGTTAGTAGGTGTCCTGTGTTTAGAAAAATCATCTGGCACAGACATTACTAAGGAAAGCCAGGAGGATGCTGTAGAGGAAAGGGCAGTTGTTGGTGAAAACTGTGGTTTCTGCTGCTGCAGAGTATGAAGGGACCTCCCCTGTGCAGGGAATCACCACCCCATGTCCTGGTCCATACTCCAGGCTGTGTTTGCACTCTGTGGAAGGTGGCACAGCGGTTCCAGGTGACAGGGTGATCTCTCCAAGCTACACACCACTCACATGAAAGGGAAGAACCATGTCACCATGCAGCAGACATGCATGCTTCCCTGCATGCAAGTGCATCAAAATGGTTACATCTGACTTTTTTCTTATTTCTCAGATTGAGATAAAACCATCTGCATAAATAATCTTGTAAAACTTTTTTTTTTAATCTCTGTCCTTGTCTTTATTAGACCATATTGACACCACGACAATTACATCAATGCAATGACACCAATGAAAACCTCTGACAACCCTGCAGTGAAGTGACCTGCACAGATTTAGCTTCATTTGCAATTCCTGAAGGATGAGCAGAATGCCTGGTATCAGTGTTTTCCCCAAAGGGCTGAAGGCTCTGAAGTGCAGGGTGGGGCTGAAAAGGAGAACTACTTTGGTGTCATTAACATTTTAGAAAAGGTACAAAATACTCACACCAAATATAGGTAAAAGACCACAAATACTTTATTTATGTTAATGATCTTCATAGCTCTTTTTCTTGCCACAGTGGTGCTTTGTAAATACAAATGGAAAGGTAGATTGTACATTGAAGAGCAGTTGTCCCATGTTCTCCCTTTCTTAGCATGTGCTCCAAGCTATGAAAAGCCTGGAACATCCATACTTCACATGCATCAGCTCAGTGAATGGAACCACTATGAAACAAAATGCTTTAATAAATGTAGAAGACAGAAGAGTCTGACACCTGCTAATTCCAGAGCTAATTTTAATGTTAATTAACATAATACAAAATCAAATGAAGCATCTGTGGCTCAATCCAGTTCTCATAACATTTTATGTTTGGCACCAGCTCTCATGAGAACAGGGCTGGGTGTCATACCTTCATATACCAGTAATGCAAGAGGGATTGACAGTATCTCTATCATCTGTAAAATCAGATGGCCTCTGTAAAATAAGCAAATGAGTGGCAGCCAACAACAGGAGGACCCGCAAAGATTAATTCAAAGGGGGTCACTTATATAGGGGAGAGAATGGACGTTAGAGCAGTGGGAATACAACTGTGTTGCATTAACTAGTGTATACAGAAGCTGTATGACCTGCCCTGGCTACCATGCTGGGTCTTCCTTAGAGAGCTGTGCTCAGGTTCAAGGGCCTGTAATAAAGAGAAACAAGCTGAAATTAATTAGTAGCTGAAGGAAACAAAAGGTTTTGGTGAAAAGAAAGAAACATCCCAAAAGCATCTCCCAAAGCATCTTCCAAGATTATTAGGTATTTTAAATCAATGGAGTCTGGCATCTGAAAACTAGAGGGGGCTGACAAAATATGCCCTAGGAAGGAATACGATGGCTTTTACCTGCATGAAAAGCAACAAAGAGACAGCTCAATTCACTTCAAGACACAATGAAGACCATCAGCCATGCAGTGGCCTGAGAGCACAGGCAGAGCTGAATTCACCTGTATGCACTGAACTGGAGCCTGGGCTCCTGCTGATCATTAACATAACTTCAGACTTGTCTTTGGAAAACAGTAATTCTCTGCTTGCAGAAGTGCATGTCTGCTCCTAGCACTGGCATCAGATGGGAAGTGGAGCTGGAGCAGAACAGCAGAGAAAAACAGGCAAGATATGCCTATACCTTATTTTTTTCTGCTGAATGGAGACAAAGAGACACTGCAGAAGGATCAGTCTAAGAGATCTGGGAAGACTGGGAAATGAAGTGAGAGCCAGAGAGTGGAGGGCTGCAAGAAACCTGAACCATCATCAAAACATTTTAGGTGAAAACAAAAGGCTAGAGTATAAGCTAAGGAACAATCAGCAAATCCTTACAGTGGAAACAGAAAGTTCAAAGGAATTTAATGGATCTGGGACAGGGAAGGATGAAAGAAGAGTCTAGAGCCTAGATGGTGCTAGGTAACATGCAACAAGGGAAGAGGCTTCTTTATAATACCTTAAAGAGTATAAGCCAAGTAGTGAAAATGAAGGAAAAAGGAGAGTACCAGACAAGTGGTGCTGCCTGCATAGGACTGCTGGGGCAGAACAGGATAAAAAAATCCCACTACGGGAAGGGCAACCTGGGACACATGGAGGAAGTGAAATGCAAAGCCTTTAGGGTAGCTCAGAAGCAGCTTTAGAGCAGGGTGAGTTACTGTGAGATGCAATGGTGAGAGCTCTAGGATGAAAACTGGAGGCAAGCCCAAGTCTAAACCCAGGGAAAAGCAGAGTGGGAAGAGGAGGATTAGGCTAGATGATGAGTGAGAGAAGTTCCCTGGGGTGGGGAAAAGCTACAGGAAAAGAATGGAGAAGCAGGAAGGGAACAGAGGATATGGCTAAAGGAGATCAGAGAGCAAGTCACAGGAGAAGAGCAGGTTGGTACAGGGGAAGAGGCAGAGGTACACAGCACGGGTTAGGAGCCATGAGCTGTGCTGGCAGTTGGCAGCAGGAGCTTGCTTATTCAGCAATTCAGGCAGCAATTAATTAAATCAAGTCAGGGCAGCAATCAGTCAGTTAAATCGGGTAACAATGACTCAATTAAGTTGAACAGGGGAACAATGAATGTATTACATCAAACCAGGGAACAACGAACTAATTCGATCAGCTGGAAGCCTCCCTGGGTCCCTCCGGAGCCTGGGCTAGGTGCCACCAGAGCAGGAGATGGCTGCAGCTGCCTGCTCCAGGGAAACATCACAGCAGCAACTGTGCATCCCTGCTGGCAGCCTTTTTTGTCCCACTTTGCCCAGGGTGAAAGACACAGCAGACTACTGCTGGTCTGCTGAAATATTTGTAATATACCAAAGAGGTGGGGAGATGGAAACTGTCAGCGTCCAAATTAGCAGGAATGTTGCAGAAATTACTGGGCTGCCCAAGGATGGAGAAAGCTCTACCTTTCCAATCAAGCTGATGCTGGGTATCCAGAGCTGTTGGGTTAAGAAACTAACTGAGGGGCTTTGATGGGTGCCTGATAATTATTTACTCTACCCTACCTAGCATGTAGGAGAGGTACACTTCCCAGTGCTGTCCTGGCAGAGTATGGCTATGTGCTAAAATAGCTCTGTCCATTTTGAAATAAAAAGTGTAAATTATATGGATTGGGATGAGCCAGACTGGTCATGTACTGGCAGTGCTAGGAAGCATTTTCATCCCCTTTTCTTGGTCCCTTGTATCATTTGGGCTTGGGATGGTTTTTTCGTTCTCTCATTTTCCTTCTTCTATCTCAAACAGCAGGGAACATCACTGAGATCACCAAGTTATTTTAGCAGGAGAGCATGTGGTATATTGCTTTTGGGATATGTAATGAATATCAGTTAACTGAAAATAAAAAGGGAAGGTCTCTTTTTGTCCAGTTCTGGACTCCCCAGTTTAGGAGGGATAGGGATATACTGGGAAGAGTCCAATGGAGAGCTACGAGGATGATTAAGGGACTAGAACGTCTGTGATACAAGGAAAGGCTGAGAGGCCTGGAGCTGCTTAGTCTTGATAAAAGAAGACCAAAAGGGGACATTATTAATGTCTATAAATATCTGAAGGGTGGATGTCAAGAATGGGCCAATCTCTTCTCAGTGGTGCCCTGTGATAGGACGAGGGGAAACAGCTAATGTTTCCACCTCAACACGAGGAAAAACTTCTTTACTGTGAGGGTGACAGAGCACTGGAACAGGCTGTTCTGAGAGGCTGTGGAGTCTCCTTCTCTGGAGACTTACAAGACCTGTCTGGATGCCTTTCTGAGTGATCTGCCCTAGGTGTTCTTGCTGCAGAGGGGGTTGGCCTTGATGATCTTCGGAGGTCCCTTCCATGATTCTGTGATTCTATGATTGATCGTATGGTTTTCATTGATGAGGACAACCTGAGGTCAAAACAGTAAGGGAGACAACATCTGTCCCACTATTCAAGGAAAGTGCAATCCTAATTGTTCTGCAAGACCACCTCTTAGGCACTTGCAGGTGGGAAAAAGTACCACTTGTCATAGCAGTACAAATGCTTGAGGAGCTGTAATAGTTAGTAACAGTGATATTACATGGGCAACCTTTATGATACTACACATTATATTACAGTAATTATATGAAAAAGGAAGTGACCCTTTGGGTGTCTTTTCTGGCTAGATAAGGTCCTAGGATTTGTGAGAGTGTGTAAATTAGGGCCAGCACAATCCTGGCAGGAAGGTTGGCTAGTAACTGAAACTGAAAATAAAAGCTGAAGAAGAGCAGCTCCCTCAGCACAAGGAGGAGGGTTGATCCGAGCATGGTATCAGTGCCACGTACGTGCCTGTTGTCCCCTAATAGAGGTGCCACAGGAGAGTGCGCACTTTGAGACATACCTGCTCAACAGCTTCACGCTGAGGGACTAATTTTCCTTTCCCCCTTCTGAACTGCTAAATGGCCAGAAAAGCTCCAAGAGACTAATCAGAGCTGTGAAGCTTTGGAAAGAAACCAGAAATGGTCCATAAGGAAAACCTCCCACTTCCAGTCTTCATGACAGTGTTTGAGCAGCTCTCTGCCATGGGAAAAAGGAAGAGAAACTTCCTGCTGTTTGGGTTTTTTTTTTTCTCCTTTTTTATTCCTTCTGAATAGTAAGACTTAGAAGTTCAATTTGTTTTGTACAAATCTTCAGTGTAATGGAATACATGAAAACAAGGTTAAAATTTCAGTCAAAAGTTCTAGTCATCTCAGACTCTGGTTTGATTAAAGTGGTCAGGGAAAAATCTTGACCTAGTCACTATTTTTAAAAGGGTGATTTAAATTATTTAAATGCTCTTACAGGATAGTCATCCTTGCCTGTGATTATGACCTTATAGATGATGATTTGCCCTACCAAAGAGACTAGCCTTATCCTAAAAATTTAGACTGTATAACTAAAGCTACTCTTGGTCCTCAATATTTTGCGGCAACTACCATGATTTATTTTCCAAAATATCTATTTACAAGAGGTTTATTTTGCATCTGCATTATATGAGATATCTACTGACAAAGAATTTCTGAACTCTGCAATTTTTATCTTCCTCTTTATTTATATGTCAATAATGGATGGTTTCTACATGTACCCATCCCTTTCTTCTCACTTTTTACTTAAAAACTATGTCAATAAGCAAAATATATCCATGCACATTATAGTGCACAGGTTTATCAAACTACTTATATGATGTCTAAATAATACACAAAGCATTCCTCATCTGTACAGTTTAGCTCTGATTACTAAGTATTCAATAACTAAATATTTCAATTTTTATTTTGTCATAATTAAAGTCCTGGGATTAAAACAAGGAAATCCTTTTTCTATTCCTTACATTTACAGCAATGACATGTCTCATTCTTTCTATCTAGTGTCCCCTGCATTATCACTTATAATCAAAGAGCATGCTGATAGTTGCCAGGCCAGAGAAGTAGCATTGAACAGAAGAGAGATAAAAAGGCTACCCAGCAGAGGAGAAACTGCCCACTTGCTCCCCACCCCCCATTCACCCAGTGCTCCCCACTGTTTTTCCAGCTAAAGATGGCTAGTTTGACATTGCCTCGTTTTTGAAACAAAGAACTTGACTAAAGATGTCTCCTCTGCTGCCAGAATGGTGTGTTTCTGCCTTGGGATAAATACCAGGTGTTGGCCTCCAACTGTAATGCCCTCCCAGTGTGCAGGCAGCGAAGGCCTGATGCCAGGCAGCTCAGAATTGTCTGCTGCAGCTAAATATACTAACTGGTTACAGTAATTTTACCTCGGGATGACACAGATGGGACACATTTTACTTTTCACTGAACCAAGCTGGAAAGTGACTGGAGAAGGAGCAGCACTTGAGTTCCAGATGTCACTTTTAATGCTTTCCTTACATCAGGAGCTGGGCTTCCCCTTTTGCAAAGTGCAGACATGTGGCCAGGTCCAGAGCCACCTCCCTTCCTCTTACACGTCACACTCACGAACCTTGTACCTCCTCTGAACACACAACTCCCACAGAAGTCAGTGAATGCAGGAAGACTCAGGCCTCAGGTATTTATTGCTTGTCTAGCTCAGCAGAGCATCATTTGCCTTGGGCCTGGTCCTACAGTTGCTACACTGACCTGACTCCAGAATCCTCAAATGCTGGGTCCCCCAGGAGGAGGTACACCTGTTGAACAGTCTGAGACCAAAGCTGGCCCTGCTTTGGCCAGGAGGTTAGACTAGAGTCCTCCTGAGATCTCTTCCAACATTAATTTTCCTATGGTCCTAAAAGCACTGGCTCCATGGATCTACATGCAAGTGCTGGTGGCAGAAATACGAGCACCACAGAGACAGAGGCTGATGTTTAAACCATAGCTGATAGCAATTTCTTATCTTCCAAGTATCAGATTGAGTTGCTTGGGCAAGAAATTTGTACCTCTTCAATCTTAAACCTGAGATCAGATAAGTCATTGGCTTTTGCTAAAGGTTTTCCGTGGGATTATTTTGATTCTAGGAAGTGGAGATAAAGGACAGAAGAATTTAGCTGAAAATTGTTTATCATTTGAGCCCTTATACTGGTGCTCTAAAGAAGCACAAACACAGGCATGATTCACCCAGAGGTCCTGTTGTTGCTGCAGCTGTGCTGTATGGGTTGTTGTTTGGTTGGTTTTTAACTTGGGTAAGAGGATTAGAAACTGCTTCTTCCATTTGATGCGCGTGTGCAGGAGGGAGAGCGCAGTTTTGGGCTGGGATTTTTCAACCCAAAGTAAATTGTTTCCTCAGCAACTTCATTCCCTGGAAACAGAAAACTTTCCAAAACAGGTCTTTGGGCTGACAAATATCTGCAGCTCCGTGGAAGCCTGCGGGTCTGCGGGCACTGCTGCAGCATTTCAATTGCACTTGGAAACAAACCTCAAAAGGCCAGAAGCTACTGGCTCTTCCTTCTGTCCCTGGCCACTGACTCCTTAACGATTTGTAGGACACAAGGCCTGGTGGGGTTTGTGGGTTTTTTTGTTTGTTTGGTTGGTTGGTTTGGGTTTTTTTTTTTTGTGTTGGTTTTGGTAGTTTGGCTTGTGGTTGTGGTTGCTTGTTTGGGTTTTTTGGTTGGGGTTGGTTTTTTGGGGTTTTGGGGGGGGGGGCGTTGTGTTTTTTATTGTTTGGGTTTGGTTTTTTGGTTTGTTTTCATTGACTCATAGGCTGGTTTGGGTTGGAAGGGACCTCCAGTTCCAACCCCCCTGCTTGGGCAGGGACCCCTCCCCACAGACCAGTTTGCTCCATCCGACATGCAAGGCCCTTCTAAACACCTGTACCTGACAGGCTAGAAATCCGACCCTGTTATCTAAAACAGGCAACCGTTTCTTCTCAATAAACACACCTCTGCTGTTATCTTTACACTCCCTTCCCTCCTCGCTCTCTGCAACCTCACACCGGCCCCGGGGCGGCGGGAACCGGCCCCC
>NW_009953505.1:4793667-4798852 GCF_000747805.2 Chaetura pelagica | reverse complement strand
GCTTCGAAGGGAGGCAGCGTTTGAACCCTGCAGCCTGTTCGGACTGGGGACGCTCTTGTCTCTGTTACTCACCCGTTTAACTCCTGCCAGCCTCTTTTCTCCCAGCAGCTGTTATGTGACGTGCCCGGCCGGCTGGGGCGCCGAGGGAAGCAGGAAGGGCTTCGCAGAGCAGGCACAGGTAAGGCGGGACACGCCTGCGGGGCCGGGAGCCGGGGCAGGTAAACAGCCTGTGCACCTGGCAGGTCTGGGAGCGTCCGCCGCGCGCCGAAACATTCCTGCGAGTTACGGGCAGAGTGGGAAGTGTGAGTCAGAAACAAACGCGTTTCTGAGCGTCGGGACTGAGCGAAGTCGCAGGGGCATCTGCACAAGCCCTTCAGTAAGGTGTGGGGGGCACGCTGGCGTGGGGCAGGGTGTTTGCTCAGCGTGGGCTGAGTGCTCCCGAGTGGCTGTGCTCCTGTGGCACGCTCCGTGTGGCTGTTTCCTGTCATCCGGATGTCCTAGGTTGGGAGTTAATTTTCCAATCTCTTGTGCTAACGAATCTCTTTCTTCTGTTCTCTTTCCCAGTAAGAGAATAAATTTCTTTGTCTTGTGCTCAGTTAGTTTCCCTTTATAGCCTGGATGTACTCAGGAGAACAGGCAAAAGGCTGAAAGCAGAAAATGGCCTTTTGTCTTCAGAATGCTCTTTTAAACACCTTTTTTGGTGACTTGGATCACTAATGAGACTTTATTGGCTGGGCATGTATGAAATGACAAGAGGGTTTGGGCCCAGATTCTGATTGGGGTTACCACAGTGTATGTGTGTGTGCTGAGTCAAGAGCAGAGTAAAATATATTTTCACCCTTGATCTTGTTGAATACTTGAAGGTTATGGGGGTCTGAGCAACCTGGTCTAGTGCAAGGTGTCCTTGGCTGTGGAGGGGGGTTGGAACTACATAATCTTTCAGGTCCCTTCCAGCTCAAACCATTCAGTGATTTTATGAAGAAGTTACCTGTGTTTCTAGTATCTCTTGTTCTCTGCAGTTCATCTTGGAAACGCTGCTTGCCAGGAAGAGCTCCAGAGGAAAGGCAGAAGGACATGCACGTGGTTGTTAGGTTTAGCTTAGAGGATAAGGCATTGGTGGGCCAAGCCTCAGCCTGGAGGAAGGAGGCACCTTTGTGCATCAGTTAGGCTTTGCAATGTAGCTTTCCAGGTGGGTTTTCCAACACATTTGCAGAGCCAAGAGGTTACAGCTCTTCTTTCTGTATGTGTCAGGGTTTCTAGGAGACTTCAGTTCTCAGACCTGTCAGTCTCATAGTTGGCAGAAGGACTACATATCATGCTTGAACATGGAACAATAAAAAAACATGAATTAAAATTATTTGTCTGGAGGGATGACTCTGTCCTGACAGGACTAGTTTCCTGAACTTTCCAAAGCCTGGGCTTCTGACTGTGTTGCTGTTTTGCATTCCTTGAAGTGTAACTCGGGTAGATTACTTGGGCAACCTCATTTATTTTGTGCAACAAGTAATTGTACAGTGGAAAAGGTACAGCAGCCTATCTCAGGAGCTGGAAAAACAGCAACACATAGAGATATACGTACAAGTTTTTAATAAGTCATTGCATAAGCTCAGCTGGTACCTGAGAGTAAAGAGGGTGTCTTACAAGTTATTTTTTTGTGTTACTTATGTGGAGAGTCCCAGTGAAATCAATGGTCCCAAAAACTGCTTGAAACAGAAGCATGCGTTAAATATTTTTTTTCTTTTGATGTTTTCCCTTTTTCTTTTCCTCACTGCTTTTAGTTGTTATTTAATGATGACTGATGAGTTATCTGAAAGGAGGAGAGCTGTGACTCTTGTCTGGCTAAACACCAGTTTGTGTAAGGAAGAGCCTGGAAGTGATGATATATGAAGAGAGAGAAAGTGCTGTCAAAACAGAAGGAATGTGGAAAAAGAGAAGCACACCTAGTGGTTGATAAAAGAGTTGAAAACTAATTCTATTCCTTATCTCATACAAATATTTCTTCCTGTAATATTTTTTCAAAAAGGAAAAGTTACTGTTGTCTTTTGATTAAAAAAATAACAAAAAGCACTCTCAAGGAGAAGCTGCACTGCAGTACAAAATCTTAATGTTTATAAGCTTAGTAGCTTTTCCAAAAGGGTGCAAGTTCTGTTTGCATGTGAAGGAGACAATAATTTGCTAATTTTGTAGGAAATACTACACTGAAGTGGGAGTGAGCAGGTTTGTATGAAGCATATAGATATCTTCCTAGGTGTAGGGGGAAAGAAATAGGATTTGAATAACATTTAAAAAGAAAAATGCATTAACATGTTGTAACTAAAAAGTTGGTAGTTTCATGAGTGGGAGCAGGGCACAGTATCTGTAAAACTTTCTTTTAAAATATGGAAAATTATACACTTGCATCAGGGAAGTCATAGTCCCCAGGAACTGGGCTTGTGAGAAATTTAAATCACACTTTGAAGGAAAAGTTCACAGGGGAAAATGGCTGAGCGGAGCTGAATTCTAATAGGACTTGTACTGTCTTGTTATGCCTTCAAGTGTGGCTGGCACTTCTGGTTGACTGTTTTCCACAAGTGGAGTGAATTTTGTGTGGAGGTGTTCTGGAGGATGGTGTTCCTGCATTTGCAGCTGTAGGCTAGTAGAACAGCTGTGGGTATTTCTAAACATGCTTGGAAAAGGAATTAACTCGTGTAAGGGCATGAATATGGAATAGTTATAAGGGGGGTCATTGTGAGTGGAATTGAACCCTTAATGCTGTTGATATTTAGCCAGCATACTTTTTTTTTAACTTTTAACTACATACATGTTGGGTCCTTATCTGCTGTGTCAAAGGTGCTCTCAGGGTTTCACACTGGGTTTACTAAGATCACAGAATACCTCCTGTTTTCATAAACTTGAGTAGAAGAGAAGTACAATGCTTGTAGTGTTCAGACCTGCATCTGTCAGAGGTTTCCTGTTTCTGATTAGTCTTTGCCTGTTCTTGTGTCAAATCAGATATGCTGTAATCTCTCTGTCCTGGCTCTTCTGTTCTCCAGTTTCCACTCTGATCTGGAGGTAGGTGTTCAGAAGAAAGCTGAAGAGCTAATAGAGATAATTCCACAGGCTTTCATGATTATTAGACTGCTCTTCTGATCTTTATTCATCCTCTTAGGACAGATGTAGAATTGTTGATATTTCAGAGTATTCCAGCTGCAGACTCCTTGAATTTTTAATGTACTGCTGTAAAACTAAAACAGCTGGAAATTGCCTATCATAGTGACATCAAAAGATTTTGATTACCAAAGTCTGAGTTCAAAGCTGCATATTCTTAAGTTTGAACTCTACATTAAAGGTATAGCAATATAGGAAACTGTATTCTTTTTCAGGTAGCAGGAATATTCTGGATGATTGAATTCAAGCTCTGTACTTCCAGCTTTGAGCTGGTCCTTACCTGTCTTGGTCCACTGATAACAAAGTGTAATTGTAGTGAAGCATTTTGGAACAGCCCTGTGATACGGTGAGATTTTGTTATCCCATTTAGTGCCCCATGTAGAAACTGAGGCATGTGGCAGGCTGACAAATTAGGCAGGAAGTCTGAGAGAGCTAGCAGGTAATTGCTGCAGCCTGTATGCCAGCCTTTGAGTGAAATTAAAGAATACTGTTGTTAGAAGATGTTAATCTGTATTTAGTAGAATCTTCCTTGGTTCAGTCCTGGCAATGCTGCTGTTCTTGTGGTACAGCACCAAAAGTAACTCCACAATAGGGATAACAACATTGGTGCATTAGCAATTAAGTGCTTGCTGTTTTGCCTAGCAATAAACTAGACTGTGGGTTGGCAGGGTGAAGATATGCTGATATAACCCTGCTGAAATACTGATTTGTGTGTTCTGCAGATATGGGTATAAAACAGTATATACAGCTCTTGAGACACCTTGATGCTGGTTATCAGCCCCTCTGCGAGTTGCTGCTCCCAGTGTAACTGTTTATATCAAAACCTGAAGGGAACGTTTTATCAGCAGCACCTTTGAATGCACACTGACCCTCAACATAAGGCAGTACTTCTTGTGTGAAGTTGCATCATAAAATTTTGGTAATGATCTTGGGTCTGGTGCAGTTCAGGTGGTCTAAAGCTTTTCTATGGCAAAAATTCAGCAGTAGAACTGCCACTCAGGCATCTGAGTTGTCTTTGTTTGCAGCTTGTGGGGTGGGCAGGGACACTCAGGGCCAGCGCTTTCTTGCTTAAAGATTATCTTGGTTAATACATTCCCACAGAGTGACTTTTGTCTTGGCAGACTGCTGATCTCATTTCAGTATCTGGAGGCACTTCTGGAAGTGGTGGAGTGTCACATTAGACCAGTAACTCTTGGTACATCCTGCACTAACATTCTGATAGGAGTTGAGACTTCATAAACACCCTCTCCATTTCTGTGCATTTCCGGTAGAATAAGTAAATAGGTATCCAGTTTGTTTATCTGGGGAGAAGGTATAATCTTGCTCAGAGTTTTATGTGGAAGTTAGCATACTGTGGACCCCTTCTTGACCAGACTCCCTGGTGTCCCTATAGCATAAGCAAATACTGTAATGCTTGCTAATGACTACTTTTTTGTTTTGTTTTTTAATGCCTTATATCAGAAAGTTCTGTGTTGTGTATGTGAAAGGGATGTTATCTTCTGTTTTTACCTTCACTGTATGCTAGTTGTGGTTTCCTGAAGCTGTGGATTTAACCATGAATTTAACTAATGATATCCCAGTGTAACAGTCTAACAGGGACAAAAAAGCACCTGCTAAAAAGCTGTACTTACAAACACAGGACTTCAGTGATCATTGTCCTCAGTGTTGTGGACTGCAGGTATTTTCACTGGGTATATGTGCACTGTACTGCAATTGTCATTTAATCACATTGGAAATTAGGAGTTAGCTTTGAAATAGAAGGCAGCGTAGCCACGGCAGCACAGAGTTCAGAACAACACTGCCCAGAAGTTCTCGTGCTGTGAAAAAAAAAAAAAGAACCAAGAAAAAATCGTACCCCAAATAAAACACCTGTTTATATGCCTCTTTATGTGTTGTGTGATCATATAGAACCATTTCCCTTGTAATGAACTTCTCAGTGGAGCATGGTGATCTTTTATGATTGTTTTTAACTCCTACTGTAACAGCAATATGCTGTTGTAATCCTCATGGTTGTTGAAATGGAACAGGAGGTTCAGCA
>NW_009953505.1:4781340-4793643 GCF_000747805.2 Chaetura pelagica | reverse complement strand
TTGTTTTCATGCCTAGTTGGATTTTTTTTTTAAGGAAAATGTAACGCTTAAAGATAATACACTCCCATGTTAAGGGTGGATTCTAAAGGCTCAGTTCAGTTACTCAGTCTCACTGACTTCAGCTGTCTTTTGTTCTTTCCAGCTTCCTTTATAACCAGTCCCTATCCTCATTCCTATTTAACTTTTCCCCCCCAAAAAAATTCACTTAAGATTTAGTGCCTTTAACTTATTCATGTACTGTGATGTAATTACCAGACCAGCAAAGCAAGTAAGTCCTTGGCTGTTTATGTGCTGTTACTTCTGTAGGCATTTAAGCTGGATTTCCTCACAGAAAGTGTCTGTACTGGCTTGATGAAAATAACAAGTTGCCACCCATTAAAAGGAAGGAGCTTTGTGCTTTCTTCTCCTGTGGTCAGCAAGACTGTTAATATTTTACTTGCTAGTAAAAAGGTCTTAAAAGCAAGTATCTGGAAGAAAGATAAACTGGCATCATGAGTCAACATCCTAGCTTTTGAGTAAGTTAGGAGTAAATGAACCATCACATCAGTACAGATAACCCAAACTTGGTGTATAGCTGGAGTCATCTACACTCAAGGCTTAGCACAGCCATACTTGGTTAACTTAAATTTTGCTTGGGTCACTGTCTTTGCTGTAGGTGGGTGAGCACTTCAGTATCATTAGATACTCTAAATTGCATTGAGAGCTGTTTAAAGCCAGCTAGGCAGGAAACACTGGGGCCAAAGTATTTGGGTGGAATTCAGGCTGCCTGAATATGGCCCTACAATCTTAACTGTGCCACCCTTCAGGAGGGTGATAGTGAGGCTTTGCTGGTATCTGATCCGTGCCTGTGTGAGTCTCTGGAGTGTCTCAGAAGTCATATGACTTTTCACCAGCAAAAATCAAGCCTGAGAGGATATGAGGGTACAGCGAGAAGGGGCAAAGGTTGGTGACTAGCTCAGCAAGCAGCAGGAAGAATATGGGATGGTGACAGGAGGAGCTAAAGAGGTAGTTGGAGGGTTTGGAAAGGTAGGTGGGAATGATGGTGGGGGGTGTTGAGCAGATATGAAAGACAAAGGCTTATTTCTGGGAGAAGAACTGTCACTAGGAGATTTGAGGCAAAAGGCTGCTTCTCCAAAGCGTGGCATTTTCTGCATTGATCCAGGTACAGATGTGCTTTGGCTAGAATTGAAGAATTTTAGCTTAGCAAGCACTCTAGAAGGAGAGGGAGCAAGTCAGATGAAGAGTTTAGTTGCATGATGTATATAGTTCTCAGCAATGAAGCTTTGTCAGCCCCTCTTCCCCACTGACTGCTCATTATTACCAGTTTTGCAATTTGCAGCCTGTTTTTTAAAGTAAGCTGTGCTTTTCAGATACCTTGGGTCTGTACTGTAAAGCAGATTGGTGAAATGGATCTGGTTTAAAAACGACAAAGCATACTAGTACTGAGAATAACTTTTGAGCACCCCCCCAGAACTGCAGGAAGTGAACTGCAGTGTGACCTCAGGAGCAAACAGTGGTAGGATGCATCTTAATTAACTTTGCCACTGAATGTGAGGTACTCTCTAACTACACCCTGGGGGCCTCATGTTTTGAATCCCCTTCTTCACAGGGAGACAGGAAGGAGTTGATTGCATGTGGAAACAAATCCGTGTGAAGTTGTGGTAATAGAAAGGCAGCAGGATTGGTGTTCAGTGAGAGGTGAGGCATTCAAAAATGGGACTTGAGAGGAGTAGATACACAGGTTCTCAGCCTTTCACGCTAAGGAGCTGGCTGACAGGGAGAAGGAGGAATAATGATCAAGAAGAAATGCAAGGAGTCTGGTGGAATTAAAGGGTGGGTGAATGATGAGTGTAGTACTGTAGTTTACATGGGACCAGTCTACTACAGTTTATATTCAGGTGTGCCTAAATATTCTAGTAATATACTTGGTTGTAGGGTCATCTTATAAGTATTGTAATTGCAATGTGTGTGTAATAATATCAGAGAATGGCAATAAAAACACCAATAAAGTTGTAACTGTTCCTCCGTTTAACATAAAATGATCTCCAAAGATCTTTCCCTGAAAGAAAAGCTGGTTTATTAAAAAATGGATGGTAAAAAAGGGTGGAAACAAATACTTGAAAATCTGGCTAGTATGTTTTGTATCTCTGGTATTAAGGGTCTTTCCTGTGCCCTCAGAGGGTTGTTAGCCTACAGAGACTTTCTTTAGATCTGTATGGTAATGAAAAAAATGTTTTTCTTGGAAAAATAACCTAGCAGGATAGAAAGGTAACTGCTTCCAGGACTCTTTTCAGATAGAAACAGATGTAATAACCCACACAGAATCTGCATCTTGAAGGAGGCTTAGGAAAGGTTCTTTCCAATCCAAAGAATATCTTGGGACTCGCCTGCCTTGGTTTTCACCTCTTGAAGTATAACCTCGGACAGTCAACCAGCATGATCTGAGGGAAATGTAGTTTATGGAACCAGTGGATAGAGATTACACTTACATTCAGTAACTCAAGGAAAAAAGTAACCTTGCATTCATATAACAATTAAATGTTGTAATTTTTGCCTGAACTGTTGTGTGCTTTGATGCTCTGTGTAATTTTGTATGTAACTTACATGTTTTATATAATTCTTCTGTAAAGCAGAAAGCTTTTTGACTCAGAATGATAGTGTGACATGGAAGACAACTGCGAAGATATATCTTCATTTTCTTCCTTATTTTATGTGATCAAACTCAGAGTTAGGAAGATGTTTACAATTCTGATGCCTTTGTGCCAGTGGCTCCTCTTCTCTAGAAACCTTGAAAATGTGACTTTGTTTCTGCCCTGTGCTATAAGTGCTGAAGAAAGATGGTATCCAAGATGTAAGCAAATTAATGAAGCTGATAAATAAAAACGTTTCTGAGGCGTTTTAGAGCAGAGATCTGTGAGCACTTCTAGAGAGTTCTGGCTGACAGGCACAAGGGATGTTCGTTTCTTGAATTCAGAGCAGCTTGCAAACTAACTTTCTGTAAAACCATCTGAACTGGAGAAGTGGGGGAGGTGGGCTGACATGCTCTCTCTGAAAGGCTGTTGTTTGTGGAAGCTGAGCAAACCCAGGCATTTGTGGTGCTCCTGGGGAGGTATGTGGGAGACAAAGGTCCTTTAATTCATTACAGTCATAGTACTTTGAAACTTACCTACTGGAAACTATAGCTTCTGTTGAAAAGTTTCTGTGCTACTGATGGCCTGTCAGAACTCTTCAAATGTTGATTTAGCTCTCTCTCAGCCTCTGAAATGTCTCCCCTATTCTAGGAGTAATGCAGTCTGTGTTAGAAGGGAAAGAAAAATAACCTGATAGGTAATGACAATGAAGGAGTCTGTCTGGTTATGCTGCTGTCTCTTTGTAGTTAGTGGAGAGTAATGCGATTTTGGGATGAATCTTTAAGTGCTGATTTTAAACACCCAGTTCAGCATGAGATGGGTAATGACCAAGACTTCACCTTAATCACCTCAAGCTATTGTGGAATTTGTTTCAACTAAAAACACAGAACCCTACAGTCATACTTTTAAAATTCGTGAATGTAGGTTATCCAGACCTGCTCAGGGAAAGTGCAGAGCATCAGCAGCAGTTCTGCAAAGTCCATCTTTGTTGCTGGAATGTACTTATGAAAATGTTGCTTATACTCTAAAGCTAAGGATGGGCCAACTTGGCTTACTTCATATAGGAATTCTGTCTTAACATTTATTTTTCTAATGCAACACCTACCTTACTTTTGGCTGATGTCATTCTCTATTCTTTTGTTACTGCTATTGAACTATAAGAAGTTGTAGCTTTTAATTTAAATTGTTTTAATCAATTTCCCCTGTCTTCTTTTCTTACTTAATGTGCCTAATAGCTGTTTTAAATTGGCAAATACACCCAGAAATCAAATGAAAGTGATACCATTTGTGTGATCAAGTAATGAAACATTACATGCTGATATATGATGAGATTATTATTTATGACTTCTTGTAAGTAAGCCACTGCATCAGCAAAATGTTACCACAGCCCATGGATATGCTGCAATTATGATACTGCCTTTATTTTATACCACGTTTGATGGTATTTGTTCCTGTCTCTATTAATCTTAGTTTTGTTTGTTTATCTTGTTTTAGGTCAGACAACTAAAACAGGACAATGGATTGGGGAGCCCTGCATACCATTTTAGGAGGTGTAAATAAGCACTCCACCAGCATTGGGAAGATATGGCTCACAGTCCTGTTCATCTTCCGCGTCATGATCCTGGTGGTGGCTGCAGAGAGAGTCTGGGGAGATGAGCAAGATGACTTCATCTGCAACACTCTGCAACCTGGTTGCAAGAATGTTTGCTATGATCACTTTTTCCCCATCTCCCACATCAGACTCTGGGCCCTGCAGCTGATCTTTGTCTCCACGCCGGCGCTGCTGGTGGCCATGCATGTAGCTTACAGGAGGCACGAGAAGAAAAGGCAGTTCAGGAAGGGAGACCAGAAGTGCGAATACAAGGACATCGAAGAAATCAGAAGGCAGAGGTTTCGTATTGAGGGCTCCCTGTGGTGGACGTACACCAGCAGCATCTTCTTCAGGCTGATCTTTGAAGCAGTCTTCATGTACGCGTTTTATTTCATGTACGACGGGTTCCGAATGCCTCGCTTGATGAAGTGTAGTGCTTGGCCCTGCCCCAACACGGTGGACTGCTTTGTTTCTCGACCTACTGAAAAGACAGTGTTCACTATTTTCATGATTGCTGTGTCCAGCATTTGCATCCTTTTAAATGTGGCTGAATTGTGTTACTTACTGACAAAATTTTTCCTCAGAAGATCTAAAAGAGCTGGGAATCCAAAACACCATCCCAACCATGAGAATAAGGAAGAGACCAAACAAAATGAAATGAATGAGTTAATATCTGATAGCTGTCAGAACACAGTTATAGGGTTTTCAAGTAGCTAAGGACATGTCAGTGCTGGTGTTCACTCTTTTTGGAGTGAATGTTGTTTAAGGGCTGCACATGGCATTTGTTATATGAAACAGTTTAAGTTTGAGACTTTGAAACATAGTGTCAGGTGTCAATTATGCACATGTCTGAAAATAGTCAGGGCAGCCTAAACATGCAATTTGTGTACGGATTAAATAGGAAAGTGTATTTCCTGTGAGTGCCTTTACAAGCTGTCTATGACAAGTGGGAAACAATCCTTCATGCTGACACAGCTGCTGGAAACTACATGCAATAGCAATAAGAACAAAATTCTTTCCAAGCTAGATTTTCTAGTATTAAAAGACATTTTGTAATAGTGATAGTTTTTACTTGTGAACTGACAAAATGTTCTTTCTAAAATCTAAGATTCCATGTTACTTAAGGTGTCATAGTACACAACTGACCGTTTTGTTTCTTAACGAGACATGCAGATGAACCCTTTAATGCTGCATTCATAGGGAAGAGACAGCAATAGGCTACACCTTTACAGCTTTGCAAGCCCTACTTGAGTCTGGACAGGTAGCTTGAGACGCCTGCTTGCACACTGCTGACTGTAGGGAAGGTTGTGTGAAAGGCCACTACCTATAGTGTGGATAATTGAGGTAGCTAGGTCCTGAGTTGAGTGCAAAGTCATGCTTAAAACCAGCATGGCTATAGAGATACAGCCTAAGCAGACTAGCTTTAAACATCTAGCAGACCTGGTAATCCTTCCAATCTTTTAATTACATACTACCAGTTTTATAGCAACATACACAACTTTATGTCAATGTTTATTTCTCTTAATGCATTAGCTGTATTTGTTTCTTTATGCTATATCACATGGAACTTTTTTGTTTTGATTTTGCTTTTTTTGTGGTAGACTGATGGTGCTGTTATGAAACTAGGGGCTCTTTGGTTTGAAGGACATGGAAAAGTATCGCTGGAAACAGAACAAGTCTTCTGAATAAAAGGCAAACACTAACTTTTCTCATTGAAGTGGGAGTCTGTATTTGAATGCTAGTGAGATCTCAAGCAGGGCAAGTGCTTATGAAGAGCTGTTTTCAAGGAGGGACTTTACACATAGTCCATATACAACCTATATTCCCTGCCAGAGCATTGACACCCTAATGTGGTTGTCCATGGTGTAATCGAGGTACACATGTAACTCTTGAGTGCACAGGAGTGTGTGGTTGTGGGAAGGGTGTTCTGCTGAAACCAGGGGGGGCCTGAAGGTTGAAGAGGTGGGTGGAACACAAAACGCTGGCTATAGTGTCTGATGTTTCTGAGATGGGATCACTTCTCACCATGATAAGAATGTTCTGGATGCACTGACCTTGGCAGAGTTGCTTTTTCTTTTTTTTTCTTTTTTTCAGCAGGGCAAATGGATTAGCCTCATTGTTTGTGTCATGGAGCTGCTCTTTCAAGGGGTGTCACAAGGAGTGGGTGTCCCCGGGAGCAGAGGTTGTGCTCAGGACAGCTGTCCTCCTGCTGTTGTATCACACTTTTTTTGTACAGGTTCCAGCACAGCTTTGTGTGTCCATGCTGTAATTGTGGGTGGGTGGGTTGGTTGTTTTATGTTTGACCAGTAGAACTCTTAACAGGGTGCAGGCACAAGCAACAGGGGAGCAAAAATGCCTTGAGTCAGCTCTGTCCCCGCATGAGGGTCTGAGCTGAGCAATGTCACTTATCTGTTCTCCTCTGCTGGCAAACTCCTGATCTTTCCTGCCTTTGTAGCACATTTTCCTTTTTAATTGCTGTTGTGAAAAGAAACTGCTGCTAGTCTTCTGAATGTGTCTGCCAGCAAGCACAAGGACAAAATGTATACAAAACTGTATATTAGTGTGCTTGTATTGTTCTCACCTGCAGACTAAAAAGACAAGCCCAAGTGAGAAGTACTGCAAGTTTGCTGTGTTGTTCCTGGTGGCTTCATCGTGGCTCCCTCTGCAGGCTCTACATCCTACCGTGACAATGGTTTAAACCTTTACTTAATGGAGCTTCTCCCTTAGGGTCAGGAAGGTGGGAGCTCAGGCTGCACCTGACCAGATCACCCCCTAGTCTGTCCAGGGGCAAACAGCAAGGGCTCAGGCCTCCCAGTTGTGATGGCCCCGGGCTGTGGAGATACAGCTCTTGCTGTGCTGGAGTGTTCATGGAGCAACTTGAGCTATGAACTTTCATCCGGGGTGTGCTAGGAAACACTACCAAATAGGGAATATGATTGGAGATCGGTTAATGATTGATTATACCTGATCATGGCTCACCACTTACAGTGATCAAACTGAAACAGCCCTATGCTGAATGTCAATAAACCTGGAAAACACCTTAAGGCAGATACATTTTCCTTAAATGGAGCTGGGGTAGTTTCTGATGTTCTGTGATAAAATGCAGGCCTGCTAAACCTTGGACAGGGGTATGACAATAGCTCTACATGGCATTTTAATTTCCTGCTTACAAGTAGTCTTTATTCCAGCAGCTAGATTTTTCTAGATGATCAGTTCCATGTCTGTTATTTCAAGCCTGGATAAATGGCAGATCTTCAGTGAAGAAACTGAAGTGGTCCTTGGAGCTGTGTGTGTGGCTGTGCTGTAACTGGGTTTGGGTTGGTTGGATGTTTCCTGCATGGTAGCAGGAGCTGGTAAGGTGCAGTCAAGCAATACTGCCCTGCTGCTCGGCTGTCCTGTCAGCCAGACAGGTCACAACAAGTGTGCCAGTCCCTGTCCAGCCCAAGGGTGTCTGTAAATCAAAGTGCCTGAGTTTACAGAAGGCTTTGCTAGTGCTGAGTCTGACTCAGCAGGGAAGACCAGTTGTGACTGAGCTGTGTTAGGCTGGGATGTTTCTCATCACAGTGTGCAACCCCATGTGCATTCCCCTTTATCTGAAGAATCCCCTAACTTTCATTACTGCTGAGGAAAAGACCCCAACTGGTTTCAGTTCCCTCCTTAAAGGATGCCTCCCATTGTGTTGTGCTGAAGTAGGTTTCACCATGAGGAAATGGCAGATCTCAGTGTCTCCAGGTCACCTTCCCACTGTTTGCCACATCCTGTGGCCTGAGCAGGGGAGGCAGCTGTCTGTGTGGGGTGGTAGTTCACCCTTTCTGCAGGGCAGAGCTAAGATGCTTTTCTTGGTTTCAGACCTCTTTCATCTTCACAAGCTGGCTGGGCTGTCTGGTGCTGCACTGAGCCACAGAGCACACCCATTCCCAGCCCTTCTCTGTATCTGCCCCTTCTCCTCCCTCATAGCTATCCCTCCAGGACTGTGTCTCTCCCCAGGTCTCTGACCCACTGGTGACTGGCAGTTTGCACTTCTGTGGCACTGCTGTCATCCTGTGGTAGTTCTGCCAGTTCCTCCCATGGCAGCTGGTTTAACTGTCCCTGCCCATCCCTGCTTGTCTCCTCTGCCCTGTCATTTCCCCTTAGTTATGCCTGGCGTAGAGATTGCTTAAACTGCCTGTGGTGCCAAATGATTAATCAGAGACTCTGGAAAAGCTTTTGCAAATTCCCCTCTCCCCCTCCCACCTTCTTGCCTTGCTTTCCTATCAAACTGACAGGGGCCCTGAGCACTCACAGGAGCAGGAGCACCCCTGCCAGGCCCTGCTCCCACAGCCCTTGCCTCCAGCCCCCGTATGCCCTGCTCCTTCCCTCTCACCTCAGCCCAGCCTCCCTCCAACTTTGGCTTTGTTTTTCCATTGACCTAAGCCCTTCCCAACAACCCTGCCTGCCAAAGCACTGAAAACAAATGAGACCAGTTAAGGGATGCTCTGAACCTGCTCTCCTTTTGGCATGGTTGGGCTGCCTACCCCACCACTGTAGTTCTCTGCCAGGTTGAAGCAAGTTTGGCTCCCCCAGACTCTCTCCAAGCTGGTGCCTGCTGTGGTGGCCCAGCACCTCACCCCACCATGGTGTGCTGAAAAGCGTCACCACAGCCAACACCAGGCAGACTTTTGCTTCCAATTGCTTGGTATGTTTTTCTGTTACTTCTGTTTCCCTTACTGAGCCAGTTTCATTACAGCACTCTTGACATACATCTATGCATAAAATCATAGCATGATCTGGGTTGGAAGGGACCTTTAAAGGTCATCTAGTCCAACTCCCTGCATGGGCAGGGACACCTCCCACTAGACCAGGTTGCTCAAAGCCCAGTCCAGCCTGGTCTTGAATGTTTCCAGGGGTGAGGCATCTACCACCTCCTGGATCAACCTGTTCCAGTGTTTCACCACCCTCATTGTAAAAATAATTATTCCTTATATCTAGCTTGAATCTACCCTCTTTCAGTTGAAAATCATAAACACTTGTCCTATTGCAACAGGTCCTGCTAAAATGTTTGTCAGCATCTTTCTTATAAGCCACCTTTAAGTACTGAAAGGCTGCAACATCTTTCTGGAGCCTTCTGCAGGCAGAACAACTTCAACTTTCTCAGTCTTTCTTCATAGGAGAGGTGCTCCAGCCCCCTGATCATTTTTGTGGCCCTCTTCTGGACCCTTTCCAACAGGTTCATGTCTTTCCTTCTTTCCTGAGCTGAGGACTCTAGAACTGGGCACAGGACTCCACATGGAGTCTTACTAGGGCAAGTAGAGGGGTAGAATCACCTCCCTTGACCTACTGGTCACACTTCTTCTGATGCAGCCTAGGCTATGGTTGGCTTTCTGGGCTGTGAGTGCAGATGGCAGGTTCATGTTCAGTTTCTCATCCACCAGTACCCAGAAGTCCTTCTCCACAAAGCTGCTGTCAATCCCTTCATCCCTCAGCCTGTGTTGATACCAAGAACTGTTTTGACCCAAGTGCAGGACTCTGCACTTGGCTTTGTTGAACGTCATGAAGTTTACACAAGCCCACTTCTTGAGCTTGTCCAGGTCCCTCTGGATGGTGTTCCATCCCTCAGGTGTGTCAATCACACCACCCAGCTTGTAGTCTGCAAGCCTGCTGAGAGTGCACTCAATTGCACTATGTCATTGATTAAGATACTAGGCAGTAGTAGACCCAATACAGATGCCTGAGGGACACTTCTTGTCTCTGATCTCCGTCTAGACATTGAGCTGTTGACCACTACCTTCTGGATGTGACCATACAACCAATTCCTCATCCACTGAACCTATCAAATCCATATCTCTCCAATTTAGAGAGAAGGGTGTTGTGGAGGACAGTGTCAAAGGCCTTAGAGAAGTCCAGATGGACAACATCCATAGTTCTTCCCTTGTTCACTGGTGCAGTCACTCCATCAGAGTGGGTCACTAGGTTGGACAGGCTGGACTTGCCCTTGATAAAGCCATGCTGGCTGTCCTGAATCACCTCTCTGTCCTCCATGTGCCTTAGCATAGCTTCTAGGAGGATGTGTTTCATAGTCTTCCCAGGCACAGAGGTGAGGCTGACAGGCCAGTGGTTTCCAGGCCAAGGTCCTCCTTTCTACTCTTTTTAAAAATGGGTACATTTTTGGTTCTTTATAAAGCAGCACCCACTGCCTTGATGGCACTTTGCATTGTCACTGTGATGCTGATCATTGCATGGCCAGATGAGGAGGTGCCCAGTAGCCATCCTGGAAGAAGTGTCCCTGTTGTGTATATTTGAGTTATGATCACTCACAGCTGAACTTTCACCTGCTGCTTGCTGAGCTGCTTTTGCCATGGCAGGAAGGCAGAGGGGCAAACATTTAGGAGTTCTCCATGCTCATTTTGGTGTGTGATCACCATGGACAAATTTCTGCCGTGCTATTAGAGAGCATGGCCTCTGAAGCCAGATGGGCCCAGAAATCCCTACACCATACTTGCCATTGCTCTCTGCTCAGTTTGGCCCATGGGCCCACGAGCCATCTCAGCCTCAACAGACTTCCTTGTAGGCACTTTACAGCACTGACTGCAGCAAGAGCTGCATATAAAGGTGAATTACCTCCTTTTCAATATCCACAAAAGCCCAGAATTAGCCAGCTTCACCAAGAAAATGGGAGTGGGGTGCAAATAACAGTTCTGCAGTTTCCCACTTGTCCCTCCTGCACCCTTGATGCTAACTGTGGAGGTTGACAGTTTCTTCAGCATCCATGCACAGCTGAGTGGGTTTCTCTGCACAGAAGCTCCCAAAGCTTTGTCTGACACACAGAGCAATGGGCCAGTGGGTCTGTGGGAGGAGAAGACAGGGAGAGGTTCTTGCAGAGTCCTGACTCAGCTGTCAAGTCCTAGCAAGGGCCCCAGCCAGCACACTGCTTCATCCCTGCCAAGAGGCATCTGGACAGGAGTGCCCCTCCCTGCCCCTTGTCACCACCTGGCTGCCACCTGCCTGTGCCACTGGGTCACCCATCCATGCCAGAATTTCAACCCCAGCCCCCCCCCCCCCACCCATTGATGCTGAGAAAGCCACGTTAGCACTTTCTGCAAGCTTGCAGATATTTCAGGGCTGGATCCAAAGCTCCTCTTTGTCCCTGAGCAAATCTCTGCTGATTCCAGCAGCCTTGGGCCAGCCCGGTAGGAAGGGTGTAACTCTCTAAAAACACTGCAACACCACTACTCAGCCACTTTCTGCACAGCCCTCTTGCAACACCACCTCCCAATTCAGGCAGCAGCTGTTACCTCCTCGCAGCAGACCGGCAGAGCTGGGAAACCATTCCCAGTTTGGGCCAGGCCCACCAGCCACAGGCAGCAATGCTGCCCCAGTGCTGCCTGCCCAAAGCTCCTGCACCAACACCCATTGCACAGACACTTCAGCCAATTCCAGTGATTTGCTGGTGGCCATGGAAAAGACTTTATTCCTTAGAAAAGAAAGAGGAGAGCTCTGTAACAGAGTGTGGCTCTTAAGAAATCTGAGGGGCTTCGTTCTCCACTGGCTTGGATGTTGAGTGGTTGTTTACCTGTATACAAGCCCCCGAGTCAGAGGAGGTGGGGAGACCAGCAAAGCAGGAAGGTTTTACGCCCTCCAGGCTCCCCACCTGCCAGGACTGCTGATCCGTGAGAATGGGGCTATTTTTACTTCGTCCAACCTAGGGCAGAGGTAGATAAGCTTGTAAGTCTCCAGAGCAGCCCCTCTGGGTTACCAGCACCAAGGTGGAATCCTGGCTAATCTAACTTCTTTTGTTACCTTACATCACCACCCCCTTATTATCTTTTACATGATGCATTTCTCAGGCCAGGGACCCATCTCAATGATGTCTGGGGGACATCTGGGATATTTAGGGATTTATGAAATCACAATTATAACAATGACAGTGGCATCGTATGTAGCATGACAATGACCTCAAGAAAGAATTGGACTGCATACTTTGATGCTGCTTATGAGGTCTGAAAAGCCTGGGAAGAAAACCTACTGGTGAAGCCTGTGGCCCAGGTAAAATTCCCTCTACGTCCCTGGGGCTGAAGTTCCAACCAGGAAACCCAGACTGACCCC
>NW_009953505.1:4767554-4780639 GCF_000747805.2 Chaetura pelagica | reverse complement strand
AAACCCAGACTGACTCTTGCAGCTTTTAAGCAGACCTGGGAGACACAGGAGGGAGAACTTAGTCTTATTATCAGGGCTTATTGCTTGGATTTATTCAAAATATCTCCCAGGTAGGCACACAGGATGTGTTCAGTTTGGGATAATAAAAACCAGTTCAAAAGCATCACACAGGGCTTCAATAGGCTGACTGAAAAAAATGCCACATTCAAAATTACTCAGTTTCCAGTTTCTCACCTAATCAAAATTTAACTAATTTGCCAATGCCTGCAAAGTTTCCCAGTGCAGATGAGTCCTGGGCAGTGAGCAGGAGTGCTCATGTCTCAGACTGCACAGCTGCCTGGATGGGGCTGGACCTGGCTCCAACCCCAGAGTTCCCCAGCCAAAGAGAGGACTAATAATAATAGTTTGTATTGGCACAGAATAAATGAAGCAAAAAAATAGAGTTCCCAGCAAATGCCTTAAACTCTGGGCTGAAGATTCAGGGGGATTTTTGCATCCCTGATAAATAACTATATTTCAGAAAAGGCTGATAGGAGCAAGAGCTGGCTGGGTTGGCAGTTTGGTCAGCTCTGGTCTGTGCCCAGAAGTGGTAGAGAAAAAAACCTAATATATTTAGATGTATAAAAGGAAGAAATTAATAATGAAATTGATAATTGTCACTTAATGATGCTGGCAGGTGGGGGTCAGGTTCAGCCAACCCCAGGGGGTCAGAGACATGAGGGATTTGCTCTCAGGGACATACGTGCCTTCTGGCACGGAGCAGGAAGGTGTGCCCACACCCAGCAGAGGCCTGAGAGACCTTCCTGTTTCTTGGTCACTGTGAGGCAAAAAGGAGATCCGTAAGAGTAGCTTTAAAATTAAAATGTCACAGACACATGAAACCAATAACCTGGAACTGCACTGGCTGTGTGATACTTCTCAGGAACTAGGGGTGAAAGGGCAATACCGAAAAACTCCATTTTCCCTCCCACAGACAAAGGGCACAACCTTGTTCCCAGGTTGTTTTTGTGTTTGGCCATTGCTTATTGCAAAACATAAAGTCACTCCAAGGCTTCCTCTGGAGGGAGAGCCTCACCTGCCAAACTGCTGCCCACACTTTCTCCCTCGGGCACTTCCCTCTGCTTCCCCACCCCGAGGTGGGCTTGATGTGGGCAGGAAGGCCCCTTTTCCAACCCCCTGGTCCCTCCCCTGAAAAGAGGAGCTGTGGGTGAATTTGCAGGTCATGGTGGAAGGCAACTTTACCTTGGAAGGGACTTTACGTGCCTGGAGGGCTGGGTGGCAGCTGCGTGGGGGTTTCCTTTACTGCAGCTCCTAAATGTAGGTGTCTGACATTTATTTAAATCCTATCAAGCACTTAGATAGTGCCTTGGAACTCATCCCAAAACCTATCTAACCCCTTTATCATTGTGTAAGAAAGTCTTGATTAGCAGTCAAAGGTTTTGGCATGAAAGACATTGTACTGGCTGCTTACCAATCCAAGGGAGGTCTTCAGACCCACCCCTGCCTCTGGAGACTGACCCAAAAGATTACACAGCTGCACGTCCCCCGGGCTCAAATGGTCTGCTGATACCACCTGGTTCACACATGATTCATCAGCTTGATTTACCCCTCAGCAACTAACTCTCACCCTTGGCTTTTTTTTTCCTGACAGTTTTGGTATTCTACAGCCTCCTTCACCAAAGAGCTGGGAGGCATTATCCAATTGACCAATGAAAAATTAATCACTGAACAATAACCACTTATTAAACATGATTAAAAAAACAGCAGCAAATATATTTTTTCCTAATGGGTCTGTTATGAAGAAATGTTACCTGTTCGACTCAGACACACAGACCAAGCAGAAAAAGTGAGTACCAGAAACAAGAGGTCACACAGCCCAGTCTGCAAATCAGAAGCAGAATCAAATTCACCAGAGTCATACCTGAGGTATATTTGACATGGCATGCTGGACAGATAAGGGCTGTTGGCTATTGCTTGGGCTTTTTCTATAGCAGAAAGGCTGTTCGGATTAACTAATTTTATATTTAGGCTTATAAATTCCTGGAAAATTCTGGTAGATTTCCTTCAATTAATCTAAAGCTTGCACACATTACTTTAGCTTAATTTGGTAAGATATCAGTGCTCCTAAACCGATTTGAGCATTGGATAAATCCTCATCACTTACCCAAGCCCTGCAACACTGTCAGAAAAAACCTGGGTACATGTTACTTTCTGGATTACCTATCACTGTTGGAGGGAAGTTCTTAAATTCTCAACTCCTGAAAAAAACACATGTTCAGGACATATGTAATGTGATTCCTCAGGACACACTTCAGTGAGGCACCTTGGAGAGCTTTCCCACTCAGCCCCTGGCATGGATGCAGGGTGCCCTCTGGACTCTCTATCCCTTCTGCACCACAAACCCATTGTGATGAAGAAGGAGCCACCACCAATGTCCCTGAAGGGTTTTGTCAGTGTGCTGCAGACATGCCTGTGTGTGCTTGGGCATGATCTGGATCCTCACAAAACACCTCCTTTCCTAACAGAGCTGGCTGGATAGTTGTCTAGCCCTCTGAGTACATCTGTCTTCCAACAAGGAAGAGACCCAGACCTGTATTTCCTTTAGACTGCAGAGTTCAATCCCACATCTGCATCAGTCCCACATTTCTCCTTCCCTAGGTTGGAGGCCAGGTGTAGAGGCAGGGAAGCAAGAAAGGACACTCTTCACTCCTGTTGGACACTGCAGAGAAGAACAGAGATCATGCAAGACAGGTCCCAACTCATGTGGTGGTTGATTTGCAGCTAGGGAAGCGTAACTGCTTCTGAGTCATATTTGCAGCCTTTTGTTCAGTTTAATGTAAAATGCATAAATAATCCTGGGAACAGAGATTCCAGAGCCTCCTCCCTAGCTGAGTCCTCTAGTTCTTAGGGAAAACTCTCCCACATATTATCTCGTTCCCTCCTCATGTGCTTTTGTCCTGGTGACTTTTTTTCCTTTCTGCCCAGCTGAATAAGTTCTGTGGGAGAGGTGGAGACCAACATCAGCCTGGGGCAACCTACAGCCTGCATCGTGGCAGTTTGCAGCTTATCTTTTCCTTTCAAATCAGGCAATGCAACTGTCTCCCCAGAGAGCTTGGAAGTCACCTTCCAGTGTCAGAGCCAGGCCCCGGGAACAGCTCTCTGATAATATTCTGCCTACCAGGGACTTCTTGGTCCTCAGCAGAATGAAGTGCAGAAGTGAGACACGGTCTCAGTTTTTCCAGCCTATGGGAGAGTGGCAAGGCTGAAAAGACACTGTCCTGCAGGCAAGGAAAAGGGTCTATTAGGAAAGTCAGGACTGGGAAGCACAAACATAAAGTTTGTAAGGATGTCAAGGAGAGCCTAAAATAGCAGACAGACAATTCAGACTACGAGGGCAAGAGTTCTGGGGATTTCCTCACCAGCAGCCTTTGTATCCCAAGGATACTGCCATGTTCAAAGTGTTCTTCACCTCTTACTGCACAAAGCTGGGGAAGAGCCAACATCCTTATCCCGTTCAACCTGTTATAGACAAGGGCTATGAAGCTTTGGTGAATACAAAGCAACTTCACCTTTCCTGTGGCTGTCCACAATTATTTATCCTGTCATAAATTTCTGACTCTTTTCGTGATCCACTGGTTCAGTCCCTAGCTGTTACCTCCAATTGCAGACCAAATTTATCAATGAGAGTCATAAATCACAAGCATTAATAATTGTCTAGCCCTTAAATATTAAAATCCCATCTATTTTTACTGAACATTTGTTTATCATCTGTAGAAATGCAGCAAAGGAGTGTAGCAAAACCAGAAGAAATTTGGCATGGAAAGGGTAATTCTTACTGGCCCATGAACATCTTAGTCAACTAAGATGCAGAATAATTCTTTTAATAAAAGGGGTTTATGTTTGTTTTGTGTTTTTAACTCTTGTTAGCAAGGTGTGTAATATCTCCCCTATTTTTCCTTGTGTGTTATTCATCAGGTTTTCCACATCAAATACACTGAGACCTGTGCTGCTGGCCTGGGGTTTGCATGTGCCATAGAACTCAGAAGAGTCCTTCCAAGCAGCAGTACCATGCTGTAGTCCAGCCCCACCTCCCCAAACCCCAGCAAAGCAGGATCTGCCTTCCTCTGACAAAGGAAGCTGCCCTCAGCTCAGCAGCATTTTTGTGTACTTTGCTATTTGTTTTTGTGTCTGGTTGTTTCAGGTCAGCAGAATCATTCCAGCAAGCTGACTCCACTCCCCACTCTGCTGGTAACGTTTCCCTGTTAAGTATGAGGTAGCCTATAAATCATCATTGGTATATGTTTAAGTTTGTAGAACATCAATGAGTAGGCCTTATCTGAATCCTTCCTTACGCTGCTTGGTGTCCAGCACTGGTCAGTCACAGCTGCCATTAAAAAAGCACTTCATGCAAAGAGGGGGAGTGGGTCTGGGCAGACATCACTACCTCACTCTTTTGTGTTCTTTGAAGTCTGTGTGACACGTAGCTTCTCAATGCAACCTCTGTTATTTTGTTTGTCAGGCTACTGTTGACCTTCCCAGTATATGTATAATCTGGGAATATACCCTTTTTCATTACATACTCAGAGGTCCTAGGCCAAACAAGCTGTGGGAAGCTGTTCTTTTCTTCCCCACAGAAAAAGGTCTTCCCAAAGCCCACTTCAGGTTCCTTTATTATTTCCTGTACAACACAGAGCCTCAAAATCTTGCACAACTTCAGTTGCCTTTCCAGCTCCAAATAGTTGCCCACTGCAACAGCAGTCAAGCTTGAGCATGCAGCTGCCTGCTTGGTTTTCTGTGACGACAGGAGCAATCCTGATGCTGTCTCTGCACAGGGGCACTAGTGCCACCTTTGCACGTAGTTTTGTGAGCTTCAGTGGCCAAGAGCTCTGCAGGCACTGAGAGCTCCCCAAATCAGCATCACTGTCTCACCCTGTCACACTGTTCTTTTTAATCTGCTCCACTGTGTGCAGATGGTCACCAAAAGTCAGCAGGTTTGGAGCTTCCTCCAAGTGATGTGCCTAACTCCCTTGCAGTGCTCTAAATTTTCTTAATCCCTCAGTAGTGATGGAGCCCTTGTCCTTGAATACCCACAAATAAAGAAGGAACTGCTTGGCTTCAACATGTGAAGGAGCCATCTGAGGGGATTAGTGACAGGTGCTGTTCGACAAGTACTTGAATTACCAGGAAAAGATGTCTAAAAATGGGGAATGCAGAAAAATTAGGAAATGAAAACACAAACAGCAGGTATTTAAGGATTTGACTTGTCCTTATTTCCTGGGACACTGCCCAGATGTATCCCATGTGGCTTCACAAATATGTTCTCAGGGACGTTGCTCCAGTAACAGTGGACATGGGGATGGCCAAAGGGCCCTGGAGTTGCAGCTGATTGGGAGCACCACACAGACACATGCTTTCCAGGTCACATCTGTAATCCAGCACAGATCAGTTGGTGGAACATGTTGGTATGGTCTTGACTGTAGCCTGGAAAACATCCACTGTTCTTTTCTTTTCTTTTCTTTTCTTTTCTTTTCTTTTCTTTTCTTTTCTTTTCTTTTCTTTTCTTTTCTTTTCTTTTCTTTTCTTTTCTTTTCTTTTCTTTTCTTTTCTTTTCTTTTCTTTTCTTTTCTTTTCTTTTCTTTTCTTTTCTTTTCTTTTCTTTTCTTTTCTTTTCTTTTCTTTTCTTTTCTTTTCTTTTCTTTTCTTTTCTTTTCTTTTCTTTTCTTTTCTTTTCTTTTCTTTTCTTTTCTTTTCTTTTCTTTTCTTTTCTTTTCTTTCTTTCTTTTCTTTTCTTTTCTTTTCTTTCTTTCTTTTCTTTTCTTTTCTTTTCTTTTCTTTTCTTTTCTTTTCTTTTCTTTTCTTTTCTTTTCTTTTCTTTTCTTTTCTTTTCTTTTCTTTTCTTTTCTTTTCTTTTCTTTTCTTTTCTTTTCTTTTCTTTTCTTTTCTTTTCTTTTCTTTTCTTTTCTTTTCTTTTCTTTTCTTTTCTTTTCTTTTCTTTTCTTTTCTTTTCTTTTCTTTTCTTTTCTTTTCTTTTCTTTTCTTTTCTTTTCTTTTCTTTTCTTTTCTTTTCTTTTCTTTTCTTTTCTTTTCTTTTCTTTTCTTTTCTTTTCTTTTCTTTTCTTTTCTTTTCTTTTCTTTTCTTTTCTTTTCTTTTCTTTTCTTTTCTTTTCTTTTCTTTTCTTTTCTTTTCTTTTCTTTTCTTTTCTTTTCTTTTCTTTTCTTTTCTTTTCTTTTCTTTTCTTTTCTTTTCTTTTCTTTTCTTTTCTTTTCTTTTCTTTTCTTTTCTTTTCTTTTCTTTTCTTTTCTTTTCTTTTCTTTTCTTTTCTTTTCTTTTCTTTTCTTTTCTTTTCTTTTCTTTTCTTTTCTTTTCTTTTCTTTTCTTTTCTTTTCTTTTCTTTTCTTTTCTTTTCTTTTCTTTTCTTTTCTTTTCTTTTCTTTTCTTTTCTTTTCTTTTCTTTTCTTTTCTTTTCTTTTCTTTTCTTTTCTTTTCTTTTCTTTTCTTTTCTTTTCTTTTCTTTTCTTCGCCCCTTCTCGTCTTCTCTTTTTCGCTTTTTTTTTTTTTTTTTTTTTTTTTTTTTTATTTAAACTGCATCCTCTTAGTTCCTCGTGGCTCTTCCTTCCCCAACCCAGTTCAACTCCTTTGTCTCCAATTACCTTAGCAAGGGGAGATGTTTCCCATTATATATTTGCATTCAAGAAATGACTTGGTCACCATGATGCATACATAGGTGCAACCAGGTCGTTACTGAATCACCCTGCTCTTGTTTTTTATCTGATTCAGGACTTGCACTGGATTGCACTTGAGACCTCAACAAGCTCAGCTGGATCAGTCACATAGTCAGTGATTTGAATATTGACAAAAGGAACAAGAGAATGTACTTTATTTGGATTTAATTAAAACAATGCAAAAGACATGAGTCCAGCCCACTTTCCGTGTAGGAATCATACATCATTCTCAGATGTTGCCCTCTCTCCTCTCCATTCTCCTTGAGCTCCTGTCACGAAATGCAATGACTCAGCAGAAATTTTAATTCCAATGCTCCCCTCCCAGGTTTTCCCCTTTCCCTCTGTGAGGTCTACAGGATCAGTTCTCCCACTGCTGTCATCCAGCCTCTCCTCAGGCTTCACTGGCACTATCTTTTGCTTTTTTCAGCCTTTATGGCTGGTCCATCAATAATGCCTTTAGCAACTTCTCTCCCCAGACTCCAGCATTTGCATCCAATTTCTCCCATTGGCTTCTTCCCATTCTTACCTGTGAATTAGTAAACGAATGAGGTTTTCCCCTGTGTTCTGTGTGTTCCAAGAGATATGGAAGAACAAAACTTCCTCAGCATCAAAGATTAAATTGTTCTTGGCAAACCCGAGAAAACTTTACCTGAATTCAAATTCCGCATTTACAGACATGTAATATGCATGACAAAGGGTGGAAATCAGCCAAAAGTAAATGTTGCCCTTTGCCCTGGCCTGGACCCTGCACTCCTCTCCTCTGGGGAGAGACTGTTTCTGAGGGACAGTGCAGAGCACCTTCCCAGAAGCAAAGAAAATTGTGACCCTCCTTTAGAAACCCTCCCCTGTCTGTCAGTGCCTGGCCCTGCCCTGCACCTTCATGATGCAGCTGTTGGTGAAACAGGACCCTCTCTGTGGAAAGGTCATCACGCTGCCTCTCTCACATGAGACTCTGCTACCCTCTCCCAGAACTCTCTTTTTTAGCAACAGGTAGGAAATACAGGTCCTACCCACCAGTTCTGCTTTACCCATGAAGGGGTTTGAGCCTTTTGTGGAACAAGCAGGGCCAGGGGCTGCAGAGCCTGGGGCAGTGGAGACCCCATGAGCTGAAAGGCTGGTTAAGGTGAGTGAGCTGGGCCATCCAGGTGCTTCTCATGAGGGAACAGGTCTTTGGAGCTGCAGGACTTGGACAAAGAATCTGGGAAGTTGAGGGAACCACACTAATCTGTTTGAATTAGGGAGAAAAGGCAAACAGCCACTAACAGTGTAAAGTCCGGTTTCCACAGGGGAGTGAAACAAGGGCAACTAGTGGCACTTTAAACTGTCACTATGAGTGTTACTTTAAAGTGTCACACTCGGGTTTGTTGATTGTATTTTTATAGCTGAAGAAATTATGAAACCAGTTTAACCTCCTTGCTATCCTGCACAGCCAAGATTTCACCAACAGAAAAGACAGGGCCCAAGCTGTTTTATGGAGTAACTTTGGAGAATCATGTTGAAGAGCAGTCTGGCAGAAGACAGCTCTAACTTGTGGAAGAAAACTAGGTGTTCTCCAGAAGCCTCCTGAATTGTTTGAGCTGAGCAGTGAACATTAAAAAAAGATTGATGTCTTCTGCACTGGCTTCTTTTTTTGGTGTTCTTAAGCTCTGTCTGACAGAGAAGCTTTGGGAGATTGTAAGGTTTATGGGATCAAGGCCTGTGACCTGTGGGTTTAAAAAGCACCTCGAGTGCTGTTCTCACACTCAGAGCAGTCTCACATTTTCTGATCTTCCTCCTACAGCACTTAACCATGGTGATAGTTCTATCAAATTAACATTTTACTGTTAAAAAAAGCTGAAAGAAAATGAAGAAGTAGCAAACAAAGTATTTATGTCAAACAATAAGTTTGTTCTTTGCAAGTAAAATGTTTCTTGAGAATTAAACACAAGCCCATTTCTTCTGTGCGTGGAAGGAGGAGACAGAGTGTACAGATCATGGTGGCTGTACCAGCTTAAAGAATTCAGTGTTGTGTAGTAGACATCGGAGCTACAGCTTTATGGATTTGACCTTCTAAGACCACAGACTTTTACTAGCCAGACCTTGTCAACAACACTTCAGGCACCATTCTATAAAACACAAAGGCTTGTACTTGAAAGGCTGGGAGGGCAATTGAAGTGAACATGAGAATAATGGCTGGGTACCTCTTTCAGACACTAATATGCATGTAAAGATATTGAAGGAGAAAAAATTGTTTGCTTAGAGACTAAACAAGTATGGTATTTTTGGTCTTGGTATGAATAAAAACAACTGTTTGAAAACTAAAAGCAGAGACAAACTGGTTACACATGCTGAGTTGAACTGGGAAGGTGCCTTTATTGCTGATGTTAGTGGAAAAATGTCATATGTAAAACACATTAGCTCAGCCTAAGAGAAATGAAAACTCTTTCCAATGTATGATGAGTCAATAGCTGCATTCCAGTTGATTGAAATCAATTGTACATGATAAGCAGGAAGAAAGCTACTAGGTGTTGACAGCCACCTACAAGAAGGGCTGGAAGGGGGATCTGGGGAACTACTGGCCTGTCAGCCTGACCTTGGTACCAGGGAAGATCATGGAGAGACTCATCTTGAGTGAACCCTCATGGCAAGTGCAGGGCAGCCAGGGGATCAGGGCCAGCCAGCATGGGTTTATGAAAAGGAGGTCTTGCTTGACCAACCTGGTCTCTTTCTATGACCAAGTGACCCACCTATTGGATGAGGGGAAGGCTGTGGACATTGTCTACCTGGACTTTGGTAAGGCCTTTGACACTGTGTCCCACAGCATTTTCGAGGAGAAGCTGGTGAATCCTGTCATAGACAAGTGTACTCTGCACTGGGTAAAAAACTGGCTGGATTCATGCCCAGAGACTTGTGGTAAATGGGGTCAAATCTAGTTGGTGGCTGGTCACCAGTGGTGTCACTCAGGGCTCAGTTTTGGGGTCGGTCTTGTTCAACATCTTTATCAATGATGTGGATGGGGGGATTGAGTGCACCCTCAGGAATTTTGCCCATTGCATGAGGTTCAAGAAGACTGAGTGCCAGGTCCTGCATTTTGGCCACAACAACCCCTGGCAGTGTTACAGGCTTGGGGAAGAGTGGCTGGAGAGCTGCCCAGCAGAAAAGGACCTGGGGGTGCTGGCTGGCAGCAGCTGAGCATGAACCAGCAGTGTGCCCAGGTGGCCAAGAAGGCCAACACCTTCCTGGCCAGCATCAGGAATAGAGTGACCAGCAGGAGTAGGGAAGTGATCATGCCCTTGTCCTCAGCATTGGTGAGGCTGCACCTCGAGTTCTGTGTGCAGTTCTGGGCCACTCACTACAGGAAGGACATTGAGATGCTGCAGTGTGGCCAGAGAGGAGCTACCAAGCTGGTGAAGGGTCTAGAGAACAAGTCATATGAGGAGTGGCTGAAGGAACTGGGGATGTTTAGTTTGGTGAAGAGGAGGCTGAGGGGAGACCTCATTGCCCTCTACAACTACCTGAAAGGAGGTTGTAGGGAGGTGAGTGTTGGCCTCTTCTCCCAAGTAAATAATGATAGGACCAGAGGAAGTGGCCTGAATTTGTGGCAGGGGAGGTTTAGGGTGGGTATTAGAAAGAATTTCTTTACTGAAAGAGTGGGCAGGCACTGGAACAGCCTGCCCAGGGAGGTGGTGGAGTCACCATTCTTTGACGTATTCAAGAAACACATAGATGAGGAACTTCAGGGCATGCTGTAGTAGCTGAGGTTTCAGGGGTGCTTTTTGGTGCAGTGGGTGTGGGTGTGTGGGTTTTGGGTTGTGCTTGTGTTGGGTTTCTTTGGGTTGTTTTTGGTGGGTTTTTTTTGTGCTGACAGTTGGACTTGGTGACCTCAGAGGTCCTTTCCAACCATGACAGTTCTGTGATTCTGTGATCTTGGAGTGATTATGAAAAAGTAAACTAAGTGCTTTTAGGTGTCTGAAAACCAGGAATTACTAGGAATGAATGATGGACAACACAACAAAAAGGCATTGCTCTGTGCATATATAAATTATGCAATATAAACTATGGAATGCTCTTGTAAAAAAGGCAAAAAAGGTTGTGGTGAGGATAATAAAGATATATAACAGCTCCTGCATGGCATAGATTCAACAAATTAGGAATTTCAGCACAGAATAAATAGGATGGAGAGAGGATTCCAGGGGCAATGGGCACAAGCTGGAGCCTAAGAGGTTCAAGTTAAACATAAGGAGAAGCTTCTTTACTGTGAGAGAAACAGAGCACTGGAACAGGCTGCCCAGAGAGGTTGTGGAGGCTCCTTTTCTGGATATATTCAACACCCACCTGGATATGTTCCTGTGTGATCTACTGTAGGTGATTCTGGTGTAGCAGGGGGGTTGGACTAGATGATCTTCAGAGGTTCCTTCCAACCCTGACCACTCTGTGACTCAGTAATAAGAGAGAAGTTTATGCATTCATGGAGGAGATGGAGAGGGAAAAACAATGAGCTATTACTCCCAATGGTGAGGACTTGGGAATGTCCCATGAAATTATATAAGAACAGATTTTCAGTAAATGAATCCATTTTTATTTTTTTTTCACCATGCAGAATTAAGCTGTTGAGTTAATTACTCCAGGATCTTGTGCATTTTGAGATATATAAGGATAAATATTAAATATATATTATCCACACACAGGTAACATTAAAACATGGTTGCACAAAGCAGAGTGAAGCAAGGGCTATTAACAGTATAGATCCAGACAGAGCCTCTGGAGGTGCCTGGGTGCTGTTGAAAGAAGAGGTGCAAACACAGTCTTTGGAAATCTGTAACACATTACTGGAAGACGATGCCAAGATTTCTGCTGCCTTGAAATAATCTAAAACCTGTTTCTGTGGGGCAAAAGTTATAAGGGTATTTATTTCCCCTTTTTTACGAAGCTTTTATTTTCACATTACTTTACAATCCATAAGAACCAATGTTTTGTATATATATACACACTTTGTAACATTCATTACCTTCAATGATACCAGAATAATCCTTCCTTAGACCTGAATCTTTACAGGTGCCAGAACTGTTAATATTTGGCTCTTGTACCTCCTGCCAACTAGCAAGGTGTTAAGTGAAGTTGCACCCATGGCTTTGTGCTCTGTCAGAATTCCTTGCCAGGATTCTCCCCTCCTTTCCAAATAAACCACTAAATACTTCCTCACACATACAAGCAAGCAAACAAAAATGAAGGAAAGTGAAGGTAGCACCCAGCTTTGCCACAGATTTAGTTTGGTCGAAAATAAGAAGTACTGTGGCAGCACTGAGCAACTCCAGCTGTGGGTGCTTTCAAGCATTTACATATACACTCGATTTTATTTATAAAATATAGTGGATTCTTCCAGACATTTCTTCATAGATTATTTAAAGACCTTACATATCTGGCTTAGTTTTCTAAACCTCCTAAACTTTGCCATTTTGCACACACACACGTCCAAGTTCTACTTTATTGTAATTCCTATCTATACAAACTACTAGATCAAGCTTAAATTTTATTTAAATCCCTACTGATGGAAGCATTTCTGCTTTCAGACACATCACCCTCTAGCTTTCCTAAACACCCACTTTGACACAGCATTCTGTTTTCTGGTAGGATTTCTGGTCACAGTGTTTTAAAAACCAAACACTCTTTACTGAGTTGTAATCAAGTGTCATTGAACAGAAGTCATTCTTGGTTGGATGCTTTGGGTGAAGCTCAGACTGTGTGAGGCAGCCCTGAGCCTGGCAGCAACCCTGGGTACACTTCATGGCCAAAGCCCAAGGTAAGGGTGCCGTGCTGACCCAACCAGCTTGTGCCTCACTGGCCGTGGCCTCCATCCTGAGAAGATTTTTCAGATGGGATTTAAAGGACAGTATCATTACAACGGGCCTTTTTTTGGTTTTATTGCCAACAACTGAGCTCAAGCTCCAGAAATACAACATTTGGTGACTTTTCACATGGCAAGTAACTCTCCCCCCAGTGAAGCCAAGCCTGTCCATGCTGCTGAGGATACCAGCAAGGTTTCTTATAGCTGTCAGAAAGCCCTAAACATTTCAAAGGCAGTATAACTGTAACGCTTCCATCCTGCCCTTCACTGCCGGCCGCCCTTCTTATTGTCATCACAACTGCATCGAATTAGCAGTTGGTTTATCTGCTCCTTGCCTTCCAAACTCCAGCTGCCTGAGAAGCTCTCTGAGGGTTCCTTCTCCAGCCTTGTCTCACCCTTCGAAAGGCCCCTGGGAGCAGCATTTTTCCTGTCCGTTGCCTGGATTGGCCCACGGGGACGATTTCCTCGGGCTGCCACGACACTGGGTCAGTGCTGGAGGGACCTACAGGGCTGGGTGGCTACCCGGGACCTGCTTTCT
>NW_009953505.1:4758523-4765758 GCF_000747805.2 Chaetura pelagica | reverse complement strand
CGGGCTCCGCACCCGCGCTGCTGGGGCTCAGGGCAGGGCCGGCGGGTTGGGCCCCGCAGCTCAGCGGGAGCTACCGCAGGGCGGCCAGTTTGTCTCCACAAAGTGGGGATTTTGCGTGGTTTCCAATAACTGGTGCCTCGGTTGGCAGGACGAGTGTGTGTCCTGTAGATTCACTCAGTTGCCAGAGCCAATGTCAGTTTTTCTGTAGGGACAGATGAGCAGGGAAAATGGTGTTTCCCCACCTCCCAGGCTTGCAGCACTGATTCAGAACTGCAGCTCTTGGAGCCCAAGGTGTTCTTCCCATGGAATATGCACTTCAAAGACTTTCCATGAGTCCTGATTAGCCCTTTGTGAAAGCTTCACTGGTTTAATTTTAATGCCTATGCTACAGATTTGTCTTAACAGAAAGATGCAGGTATCTGATCATACCTAGGGTTTAGGTCAATGTTAAAAGCTGCATAAAATGCTGCCAGTTTCAGCAGAGACAAAACAGAAGAAGTAGAAAGAATTCCAGCCACCTTCTCAAAGCTTTTTTCTTTTTTGTCTCACCCAATTTCACCTCTCCTCAGCACAGTAAATCTGACCTCTTCCTGTTGCCTCCAGGCTTGCCTGTGCAAGCGAGGCCCTGTACCCAGGAGTATGTGTCGGGGCACGTTAGTCCTTCAGTTGTGTTGTAACTTCACCGGGGTAGAGACGTTTTGGGTTTTTTCTCTGTTCTGTGAGAATGAGAGATTTTGAAAACTTGAACCCGAGGTCCCCTGCTCTGCCCCCAGCACAGACACAGCCCCAGGAGCAGACCCAGCTCTTCTCCGGGCCACGCTGGCTCTCCCAAACAGCAAAGGTAAAGCCCCAGCCTTGAAAGGTGATGGACCAGCCATGCAAGTTCCCAGCTCCGGTTTCAAAGTGTTTTGTCCGATTCAGGGGCAGTTTCCAGCTGGCTGCAATCAGTGAAAGCTGAGCCCTGAGACTGAATTCTGACTTCAGCAAAGCTTACATTGAACTTTCAAAGGGGCACAGTGTGGATTTTAGTTTTCCAGAGTAGGAGGAAAGGAGGAAAGCTGAAATGGAGCTTATCTGAAGTTTGACCTGCTTATTCTGCTGAGGTGTGATAGCATCTAGAAATCAACATAAACTCTTTAGCTGAGGGCTTTTTCCTCTCAAATCTATGGCTCTGCTTGCCTCCTTTTGGGATGAGTTAGCAATGAAAATGTGGAAGGGCAGGCTCTGCAGTATCTTCCTTTGCCAATTGGTTGGTGCTCTATGTGCATACAGCTCTGACAGCACCAGCTTGAGGCTTCTTATCAGTGTTGTCAATATCAAATGTACTTCTGAGATGAAGGACCATGTCTGAGCTACAGCAGAAAGCCTTGGAGGCCTGCTGGAGGTGGCTGGGTGGAGTGAAGACTGAAGAAGGCCAACTAGTACTTACCTTGGAGGCAAAGAAAGCACCAGCCCAGTCTTCTAGGACTGTGGCATTGGAAAAGACATGATGTGAAAATTACCAAGGAGTCTCTGTCTGTATGTAGCCTTAATTTGTGCACTGATGGTAATTTCTATTGCATAAGGAAGTAACACTGAGAGGTAAAACACTGACAAGAGTCAACCACAGAAAGGGAAATATCTCAAGAGAGGAAAGGAGGGCATAAAGGATGCATGGAGGAAATGTATTTGAAGGTGTAACTTATTTCCTGCCTCTTTGTTGAGAAATAATCAAGGTATGCTTGTCCCATCATAAATACAGGAAGATGAGAGTTTAATAAGCTATTTGAATCCATAAACATGAGAGTGACATTAATGAAAGTGACTTGCATTTGTCTGTGACTCTTGAGTGAGACCTAGGAAGTCCTCTCATTTGTAGAAGGTCTAGAGCTGACTTTTCACCCTTTGAAAAGTAACCATTTGATGTATTATATCATCCTGCAGGTGAAAGGACACAGGAAAGAAGATGGACTGGGGAACTCTGCAGGCTGTTTTAGGAGGTGTAAATAAGCACTCCACCAGCATTGGGAAGATATGGCTCACAGTCCTGTTCATCTTCCGCGTCATGATCCTGGTGGTGGCTGCAGAGAGAGTCTGGGGAGATGAGCAACAAGATTTTGTCTGCAACACACTTCAGCCTGGGTGCAGAAATGTTTGCTATGATCAGTTTTTCCCCATCTCCCACATCAGACTCTGGGCCCTGCAGCTGATCTTTGTCTCCACGCCGGCGCTGCTGGTGGCCATGCATGTAGCTTACAGGAGGCACGAGAAGAAAAGGCGATTCAGGAAGGGAGAGAAAATTGATATTGAAGAGCTGAAAAATGAGAAGTTTCACATTCGGGGCCCCCTGTGGTGGACATACACCACCAGCATCTTCTTCAGGATCGTCTTTGAAGCAGTCTTCATGTACATGTTTTATTACATGTACAACGGGTACCAGATGCCTCGCCTGGTGAAGTGTAGTGCTTGGCCCTGCCCCAACACAGTGGACTGTTTTGTGTCTCGGCCCACTGAGAAAACCACATTTACTATTTTCATGCTTGCTGTGTCTGGGATCTGCATGATGTTGAATCTGGCTGAGTTGTGTTACCTAGTTTTAAAAGTTTGCATGAAAGAACCCAGGAAAACAACAGTTTTAAAATAATGCCCCAGTTTCAGGATCTCCTAGTTCCCAATTTCCCTCAAAGTTTCTTAGGTGTCAGAAAACAATCAGCAATATTTTCACACTCAAGGAAAAGGATAAAAATTATGTTTATTGGTGTTTTAAAAAATTATCTCATCCCTGGGAAGCTGCTACAGAGGCAGGTTTTAGAGATCATGGGCTAATTCAGTATTCCTGTATCAAACAGAGAGAGCAGTCTTCTGGCAGCAGCTTTTCCAGGTATGCCTACTGCTGGGAGCAGGTGTTGGGGCAGGGTCACTTCTCAAAAAATGGGAGGGGAAAGGCTCAGAGAAGGTCCTACTGCTCCAAGGAGAGCCAGGAATAACAAACACACTGTGTCAGCTTCAGAGGTGAGCCAGTAACAATGGGTTTTGGTCAAAAGTGGGGTGAAGGGTTTTTGGGGGAGACTTGCATCTTGTGACAAGGAAGAAGACAGGGAGGTGATTGTGTTTACAGCAGGTGTCCTGTTCTCTAAGGATTCTGAAGAGCAAGGAAAAGGCCTAAGAACAGAGGTACTACATGGCAATTTATGCAGCCAGCTCTGCTGGGCACCAGCAAATGTTTTTTATCTTTTTATCTCCTCATTTGCACTGAGGAGCACCTCCTGCAGGGCCAGGGGGTGGCCAGTCTCAGCTGCCTGTGAGTGTCATTAGGTCAGGGCTGTCTCCTGCCACTCAGGGGCTGCATGAGTGGGAGGACTGAAGTTCATCTTTTTCATTCCCTTGATCAGGGGAAAAAAAGGATTGTCACCTTTGAGAAAGGGAAGGCGGTGCAATTGACTTCCTCCATCTCTTTTTCTCCCCCAACACTTTGTGAAGAATCTCAGTACAGTACATTTTAGTTGATTAAGAGAATTTTACCACCTGACAGAACCTCCTTCAGCTGTGTACCTTTAAAAGTTGTTGGGTTTTTTTTTTCAGTAACCGCCAAGAAATCTTGCCTTGTTTAATTCTGTTTGTTATCCAAAAGAAGTGCTTCACCCTAAAGCATAAAGCAGTTGCTCCTACCCATGCTCCTATCAAGTGAGCCCCTCAAACCACTCCCAATCTTTCTGGCATTCCACATTGTGAGACTGAATCACCCTTCCTCTTCTTACAGTAGGTCTAGCAGGAATTACAGACAGCTTACACACCTACCACAGCAAAGGAACCCAATCAGAAAGGACGAACTTGATACTTTTCTCAAAGTTCACATTGCTGAGCCTTGAATTATATCTTACTAACTTGAAGAACTACATGAGTCAGTCTGGTCTTGCCTGTCCAAAGTAGTCTCAAAACATGTTTTATGCCTGTTATAGGCAGCTACCCCAGTGCATACAGCAACAGTTTGTCTCCCAAGTGCCTGCCCATTGAACCCACTTCTGGCTGTTTCTCCTCCTTAGCTTTAATAACTCTCTTTCCCCCAAAATGGATGAGCACTATCTCAGCTTCTCTACTTCCATCCATCTCTTACTGTACATTAAAGCTTAACACTGTTGGAGTAAACAAAGCTGCATTAAATAAGACCCATGGCCCCTCACTGTGCACTGGAATCAGGCTGCCATTGCTTGTGAGCTACCTCCAGTGTTACAACTAGAATGCAGAGGGAAATCTGTCTTCTAAGGGGGGAGAAAATAACCCATAAAAACACCATCCTTGGAACAAGGATGAACAAAAAGATGGGAAGTAATTAATAATGAGCTGAACTGGAAACTTGGACTGTGAAAACATCCTTAATTCAACTCTAAAGAACAAAGCTTGGCAAATATCTGTTTTATGCTTGGTAAAGTTCCTGCATTGTTCCATGTACAAGTACGGAGAGAACAAAGTATCTACACTCCCAGTGCTCTAGTAATAAATTTCTTTTGTGAAAACAGGATACTTTTTTTTTCTTCCTTTTTTTTTCCTGAAATTATAATTAAAGCACCCTTGTTGTGTCAGTTTTCTGTTTTAGTTATACATGCTATGGATTACCTAACGTGTGTAATGAACATCTGTTCACGTTTATGGAAAATACATGCACCAACACTACATTTAATAGCTAAGGGCCAGTGTCATGATTTTAGCCTGCTGCTGCAGGTAGGTTTTTCAACTGGTTACACTGCCTGTTACCCTGCAGAGTTTGTGAACTGATAGTGGAAGGTCACATTTGTGACCCCTACTAGAAATGCAATGTGCTGCTTAAGTCAGCCTTGTACTAGCAGAACTGCAGATGGAAAAAGCTGGTGATAAATAACTTAACCAGCTCCATAGGGAAGACAGTTTGCTTTCCCAGCCTGCTGTTGAACTTAACTGGAACTTGGCATGAGGCACACCAAAACTGGTAACACTAACACTGGGAGGTTATCTTTAACTAGCAGTTCGGCAACCAGATTGTCACATAGGGGAAAAAGAAATAGAGAAAGTGTCTGGAAGTGGCCAAGAGAGGGCTTTGATCCAGAACTGCAGCATCAGGTGATAACTCCACTAGGACATATTTACTGTCTGACATTTCTGTGTATATTAGATTTGACTGAACAGCAGCAGCTTTGTAGGGAAAAAAATCAGATACTTCATAGGAATTGCACCTATTTCTACATGTGCTACATTGCATGGTTGACCTCCTACAAATGGATTTCATACAGATTAAAATAGAATGCTGTGTTGGAATTGTGTGTTCTTTCCTGAAATACATGAGAAGTGCCTACATTTTTAGCACTTGGTTCCTAGGCTCTTCTCAGAACAAAGATTGCAAGAGGGTTGAAAACTGAAGCAGCAAATCTGAAGTCTTGACTGCAAAAGAGGCTGCTTCCTCACTATCCAGTGTAGCAAGACTATAAAGTGTCAAATAATGTGGTATTGAAACTGGGAAGTATAGGAGTGGTACTGGCTAGAATTATACCTTGATTGAAACGACCAGGAGAAATCACCATTGACTTCATCAAGCTAAACTTTGATCCAAAACCTTGAAACCAAGACTACAAACATGTTTGTTAGAAAGGAGGAGAGAGGGAGGGGAAGCAAACTTCACTGTTAACTCAAGGACCCTGCTAGAGAAAAAAACCCTAACTCTTCTGGGAGAAAGACTGATTTGAAATGAAATCAGAACTATATCTCTCTATTTATGACTTCTGAATATAGAAGTACCTTTATTAAAGGTTTTCTTAGGCAAAAATTTAAAAATCCTTCAGATGTTTTACAGTTATGAACCAATGTTCTGTCTTATTTTTTAACTGACAGCAAGAATATAGAAGAGACATTATATGGTCCATAAGGAGAAGAGCTTTCCCGTACCATGAAGGTTCAATTCAAAAGAGCAACACTGTTAGAAGTTGCTTCATTTGGTAAAAAATGTCCTGCAGCAAAGGAGCAAGAGCTAGTAGCACTTGACTATAAACTGAACTTGATGAAAATCACTCTCTTTTTCTTATAATAATAATAATAATAATAATATCCTCCCCTGTAACTTATGCTAATGTATTTTACCAGAAAACAAAATGACACTCAAAGAATTGCACTGTTTTACTGTCACCTGTTCTGATATTCAGGACAGCCACTACCCTCGGCATTAATTACGGGTTTCTTTAGATTTTCACCATCTTATTATCTATACAGTCACTTGAACCTGTTTGTAAACAGTGGCAAGAGTAATGATAACTATCTGAGGCTTAATGAACTAATACCAATGTAATGATCTTCAAGATAGTTCAGGATGTACATACACTTTGTTCCCCATCTGAGCAACCCAGCTTGTCATTATAATTTTCTTTTACAGAATAGAATTCCCTTTTGTAAAGCTGGCCCAGCTCTGACCTGGGTGTTTTCTCTGTAAGCCTTCACAGACACACCAAAAAAAGTCTATATAACCTAGGTTTGGAAAGATGCTACACTTTAATCAGCAGCCCAGCTGAGGAAACAAGTCACATCTCTGACTTTTCACCTTTGAGAACATAGCTTGTCCCTCCTGTGGCTGGTCCCCCAGTACTACCACAAGATTCAGCCTCAGAATTGGCTGCATAATTGCACAGACCTTCTCCATTTTTCTTCTTGTTGCATCTGCCACTAACTCAATCATTATTTTACATCTGCTTGCTCTATGCTCAATCCATTGTATTTTAATAGGCCATGTACTAAAAAATTTCTTCCTCAAGAATACCACCAGGTAGCCAGATGCTTGAATAAGCCTTTCTGGTAAAGGAATGATTTGGTATCAATATGACGTACAGTCTAAGGGAGTATGTTTTGCATAAACTGATAAAGAAGTTACACACTTGAGCTATGAATCACTGCAGGTTGTAGATGAATGTTCTGAACAGCAGTGTATATTCTGTGTGCTGTTAAGAGCCAGGACTTCACTCAAAGCCTGGCACAGTACCCAGGAATTAAATACTGTGGTGCGTGGATGCAGTCAGACCAGACTGAAGCAGTTGAAATTGTTCAGTGGACAAGCTGTGCTGGGCAGGCTCACTTGCTTAGACAACGTGTGTCTTTTCTGATGTCTTGGCAATTATGATAATACTGGCTTGTCAGCTGGGAAAGACAAGTCAGGATCATGAAATTTGGTTTAAAAGGGTTTTTTTAAGATCATTTTCTATTGAGGTTCAATCTTTAAGACAACACACAAAAATCTCTCCCAC
>NW_009953505.1:4751777-4758507 GCF_000747805.2 Chaetura pelagica | reverse complement strand
GGAATGCTGTACCTTATTTTGATGAGGTGACTGGAAAACTTGCTCTCTGTTTGGTATCCAGCTATCGACAACTTATTTTGTCATGAGACTTCTTTCACTTGATTTGAAAGTATTACAGCAGTCCTAGTACAAAGAGTCAACCATGAACCTCATTGTTTCTGAGTTACCTCAAATGAAAGTTAAAGATGACAACTGTGTCATGTTCACAGGGAACAGAACAATTTAATCATGGATTGTTTGTTAAGATCATTGCAACACATGCCAGAAAAAACCATTTTGTAATTTCAAACCTATGATATATTGCAGTCTTAGTGTAATGTCTGCTCACAGTTAGTCATGTCCCTGCCCTGGATGTTGTTTAATACACAGTTTAAATAACTTCCACAACCTCTCCAGCACCAATAAACAAAAATAATTGATACACTTCCACATATATGTTCACACAGACACAGGGGAACAAGCTGACTAAATCATTATATTGCTGTTATCTGAAAGAAGACTGAGACATTGCAACGTGGACTTGTCAGGAATAATTTCAGCCTATGCCCTCATACAAGCTTTTGTGTATAGGAGTGAAATAGTTGTTAATGACTCATTGTCAGAACGTAAGGATCCACCAAATGGGAGAAACTTTGTGCAGCTGGGAGGAGGTGAAGGTAAATGAAAGGTAGGCTTAGAATTCAATAAGTTCTTTAGCACTAGGATAAGTAGTTTAACAAAAGCAGTTTGAAAATTAGGAAGGACTAAATGCTACTATTGTGAAACACTAAGAACTTGAAGCACTGTAGGATGGAGACTTGTTCTGAAGCAAGGAGCAGTTTTGCAGAGGACAGCTGGAGTTTGTGGTAAGTCATCAGTGGAACATGACTCAATTAGCTGACTTGGAAAAATATCATATTGTTATGCATTAAAGGTTTCTCAAAAATAGGATATTTAAAATAATGTTTCCACTCTTCTTATCATCTGAAAGTTCATATCTGGACCCTACTTTGGGGCACTATCTGCCCCAAAAGCCCATTTATCCTGGAGCAATCCTGGAGTCAGGAATAGTATATGACTATTGGAATAGTATATGACTATATAGTTGGACTAGATGATCTCTAGAGGTCCCTTCCAACTCCAGCAATTCTGTGATTCTGTGACCAAATGTCTAAAACAGAACCCGTGAAGAGAGCCTGAAAGAGATGAGTTGGCATGGAAAAGTTGGGGGAAAGACCCAATGGCACTCTTCAAATATGTAAAAGATTGGGCAAAGAAAATGAAAATGTTGCTCTTCACATCCACCGGCAACAGAAGAAGAAAAGAAAAGGCTTATAGTGCAATGGGATGTGGGCCAGTAACCATAAAACCTCTCTGTGAAGTGGGCTAAGCACTGAATTGGATGATAGACTTTCCACCAGTGAAGACTGTAAAATGGCAACTCAGACCAATATCTGTTGAGGATGGTCAAGGTATAGGACTTTGTTTTGGGACAGTGCAAACTTCTGAAATCTGTGAGGAAAGGGACTCCAACTGAGTCAGTTGTACATGTTTCTTTTGCTGGACCAAAGCTCTGCTGATGAATAAACTATTTTTCATATAAATGCAAGTCTGCTTGTCATGCTATCCAGATGCTTTTATCAATTGTAATAATACATTCTTGTGCTATAATAAATTTTACCTGACAAAGCATATGTGCACATATATAGCATGTGAGTACATAAAATTGCAGTTAATATAAATTAAGTTGGTGATGGATTTTATTTTGCTCCTCAGCACAGTGGGAAAAAAGCTCCTTCTGGCTCAGTTTTGTGTCTCACAAAATAGGCATTCCTCCCAATAGAAGGAAGACTGAAACCCAGATCAGTTTTCAGTTTTGCTGCCCACTTGACTATATATGCAAACTGGAGCCTGGTCTGCATCCAGAAGTTTCACAGCAATAGCATCCCATTTTGGGTTACTGATTTCTTTCCTTTCAAAGGCAGGCCATCACTTCATGCAGCTGTTTGAATCTTGTAGAGATATTTTTCCCGTATATTAGCTTGTTTTTCTATTTCAAAGCAAGATACCTATTGTTGTTGCTTTCTGTGAAAGACAGCCAGTATTTGAGGCCTTTAGAAAGTCATCATGCGTGGCAGGAAGGTATATTCCTGGTAAAACATACTGTATTTGCTCTGATCCTGAACACAAATAAAAAAGAACATCCTTGTTTAGAAGCTTCAGTTGTGGTTTGACACTATGAGTTGTTCACTGGTAGTACTAGTTTAAAGCATTAACACTGATGTCATCCCTTTCTTCTCCTTCTTATCCTGCTTCTGTCTCTCTCCAACCTCATTCAACGCAGTGCCTCCACTCCAGGACATTTACCATGCCAGCACAGTTGTTTGCACAGCTGCACTGAGCACTGGATTGGGCAACTCTTTTAGCTGATGAGGAAACCAATCTTTTGCTTCGCTGGATTGTTTTTTAGCTGGATCAATTCCTTGATCTTGCTCACAGGCAGGCCGCATAAACTTCCATGCTGACGTGACTGTGGGGCACTGGGCCATGATGTTGGGCAAGAAGAGCTGCAGGGGAATAAGCAGAAGGGGCGGGGGGAACCGCAACATGTTAAGTTGTATTTACTGCTACACACACTGTAATTTCAAACCAGAGCCTCTGGCTGCATTTTCATACGTGACTGCTACTAGAAAGGCAAACATCTTACTGCCTTTTCTCTCTTTTGCTGCCATACCCTTCCCCACTTCCTAACCCTCTCTACTGGCCCTGCTTCTCACCTGTTGGCCTTCTCCCTTGCTCCAACACAAGCTTCCCTCAACCTGTGAATGAGCTGATTTACCACACTAACTCAGCAGAGTTACTGTCTGAATTCTGCATTTTTGTTTGGTTTCAGCTCAGTTAGCTTTATGCCAGGCTTGTGGCAGGCAGGAATGTGTTCAAATGTAAATATTTTTATTTCTTCATATTTCTACTGATACTGTGGGAAAAAGGCATCTAACTATGACAGAATGATGAAAATAATAACTCCTCTCAGGATTCAGCATGTTCTGTGTCTCTCTTTTTTGATGATCAGAGAACTGGAGAACTGGCCATATAAGGAGACGCTGAGAAAACTGGGTTTGTTCAGCCTTAAGAAAAGAAGGCTTTGGGGAGACCTTTTTACCATGTTCTGGTGCTTAAAGAGTGGCTACCAGAAGGACGGAGACTCCCTATTTACAAGGAATCACATGGAAAAGACAAGGGGTCATGGGCACAAGTTGCTCCTCGGGAGATTCCTATGGGACACAAGAGGTACATTTTTCACCAAGAGGACAGTCAAACATTGCAATAGTCTCCCAAGGGAAGTGGTAGATTCCCCCACATTGGACAGTTTTAAGTCTCTGCTTGACAGGGTGCTGAGCCACCTTGGACCAGATGATCCTTGAGGTCCCTTCCAGCCTGGCATTCTATGATTCTTCCTCCTAGCAGATGACTGGCTTGTATAGTTATAGTTCTTATAATAGAATCACAGAATGGTTTGAGTTGAAAGGGACCTTAAAGATCATCTAGTTCCAAACTCCCTGCATGGGCAGGGACACCTCCCACTAGACTAGATTGCTCAAAACCCCATCTAGCCTGCCCTTAAACACTTCCAGGGAGGGAGACATCCACAACTTCTCCAGGCTGCTTCCTATGCTATATCTCACATGGAGCTTTTGCTTCCATGAAGATGACCCGAAAGCCTCCCACTTCTACATATCCAAAACCAATGTTTTTGTTGTTGTTGTTGTATTGGGGAACTTCCCATAGTTTCCAAAGGACTTTCAAGAGGAAGCCCATTCTGATGGGTAAAAGCCCAGCCTAGGATCTCAGTGCCATTTTCAGAATTGTATAAGCTAGGATGCACTAAGCCTTCTTGTGCCTCCATTCCTACACACTAGAAGTCACAATAACTCTTCCTACAAACTAGAAATGAGTAATTCTTCCTGTCAACAGTTATTTATTATGCTGTGTTCTCTGATTTGCTTGTCAGTGATGTTTAACAGAACTGAACACTAATCACTAATTATAGTAGTAAAAAATAATAATTACTAATAATAGGAGATTAAACTACAACTTCAGTCTTTTTATTACAATTTTATTTATTAGTTGATTGTTTCTAAAGTCTTTTGATTTATCCACGTGGAAAACTAGAGAAGAAAATACCTTTATCCCTATTTCAAACTGAGCCTCTTGAGGTAGCAGTACTCTTAGCATTCAAATATCTTTAGTGCCATCTTCTGTAGGGCAGCAGCATGTCAAGCTCAGTTCTTTTTATTGACACACTGTGCAGTGAAGGCATTTGTAGCTCTTTTTTTGCTATCAGCACCGTTGAGCCATGTACCACTTCGGCCTGGCTCGTTTACACTAAGGATGTGTACCACAGTTCAGAGATCCTTCCACTAATCTGTGTTCGGATCCACAGCTGGGGTAAAAGCTCCTTCTTCTGTACTTCAAAATAGATGCTTGAACTAGAAATAGCAGGGAGTAAAACAGTGTTTGGGACCAATACTGATCTGAGAAGAGCCAATTTTTCTGGTTGAGCAGGAGCTCAGGTTCAGACTAAGATCAAGATACATCTCCTTAACTTATGTGATCTTTTTATAATTTCATAAATCTTGGTGTCTATTTTTTATCTTGTTTCTTTGTACCGTGCCATGCAAACCTGATTCTTCTCATCTTGAAAATACCTGCCTGACTGTTCTGTCTATGCACTTCTTGAGTCCACTTTGTTTCTGTGCCAGCCAAATCTATACTGCTAAAGGTCTGTCTATGCACAGAGCAGGGGTTGTCACCTGTTTGGAGGCTTGGATGGAAGACGAGAAAAGGTACTACAGAGGATAATTAAAGGAAGGCTGAAAATTATGTAAATATTTATTTTAATGTAAACATTTAAATGTTGCCTGAAGTTCTGTGTTGCTGTCTAGTGTTAATGACAATGGAGGGAACCCTTTAAATATAATAAGGACCCAGGGATCTGGAACACACTAAAGTGGAACCTGTCAGCTGGCAGTGCTGTGCACCTTTAACAATAAGTGACAGTGAGGAATCTAGTTGGGTGGCTCTTGCATGGGAATCCCTCTGTCAGGAAGTCCACAGGAAGACACACTTTTTAACACCATAGTTCAAATCTGAGCATATCTTCCTTCTGAATAAATTTCTCAGGGAGATGAGACCTGCTTTTTCTGTTTCCCCCTTTACAGCCCCCTATTTTAGTACATGACTAACAAAGAGCCCTCCATACCTTCTCAACAGATTTCACGCTGGGCTTTCTGCAGCACATAATCAGATCTCTATTTTTAAAGCTGCTCCCTTCAATTTTCCCGGGTGGTTTTGCATCCTTGCCTGTCTCACTTTCTACAAATGTCCCAGTGGATTTTGTCGACAGCCCAAACCACTTCTTGTAAGAACCCAGAAGGGAATTCTTGGAAAGGAAATTGTTAGCTGATGGCTGTAGCCCCATGGTAGGCAGACACTGCACCGTACTATCCTTGTTTGAAATATATTTAAGTCCATCTTAAAAACCTTCTGTGGCAGTACTGAAAGCCTGCTCTAGAACCTCACTGCTCTTCTGAGTAAGAATATTTTTCTTACAAAAAGGTGTCAAGGCCAGTTTACACAAATGGTACGAAATGTCACTTGAAACCTTCCAGAGACTGAAAAAGGAATAATGGAAACACTCAGTTTTTCATGCTATTAAACTTTTTGGGCAGATGGTTGGAAGTGAGAGATCTCTCTACTTCTTCCTAAAATCAAACCTCCTGCCCTTCAGTTGTCCTGATGAGCTGAGGGACTTCACTGTGTGAAGGAAATGATAATGTCACGAGTTACTGGGGCTGCTGGGATTCCCTCCTGTACCCTGACATGGACCCTTAGGCCTCACACAGCTTCAGAATCCACACCGTGATACTATTCACAATCATGACAGCACTGGTTCAGATCTAGCACAGATCCCTAAACAGAGCCATTTGTTCTTGTGCCACCACTGATTTTTAGACCAACAGAGGTCTTCCCTGATAGTGGTTTCAGCTCAAAGGTTTATAGGGAGCAACCAAGAGTTGCAAAGATACAACATGGGGATGTTTCAGTTTGTCACTTGCTACACAGAGCTCCTCAAACTGTCTCAACATTTTTCTTGGATGGTATTTTTAGTGAATAGAGCAACAGCCTTGGGGATAACTTGGTGTGGTTAAGTTTCCAGGTCTCTGACTGTAGAGTAGCTGTCAACAGAAACTCACATTATTGCGGAAGAGCTGTCAAATTGTGATGTTAGTTTAAGTCATTCTGTATAAAGTTTTCCTCTCTCAGGGCAACACTAAAGAACACACAAAAGCCTCATAAAAATACAGATGATGGTAATATTTTTTAATACTAATGCTAAAAATATCAAGGGCCACTTCTAAATCATAATAGTGAAAACAGCTGCAGCAGGTCTGTGTTTCTGAAGGGGCTGTGCAGCTTGACAGCCAGTCTGGGCTGGGAAAGGTCTGTGGGGAGAACACTTTTCAAAAAGATGATCCATCATCCCTTCTTTTCCTCATACAGGCTCAGACCCGGGTACAGGCTCTCAAACCCTGAATGTCCAGGCTTGTCATTTATAACATTTGTCAAGTGTCTGGGACGCCGCAAGGAGCTGATGCGGCGCTCGGGGAACCGAAGGATCCGTCTCGGCAGGAGGGCAGCAGCCCGGGAGGCACCTCGGTTCACGGGGCTGGCAGCACCTCGGGGCCCG
>NW_009953505.1:4734687-4750732 GCF_000747805.2 Chaetura pelagica | reverse complement strand
GTGTTGTTGCGGCTGTTGCCCCCTCGAGTGTGCGTTTGAGTGAGGACGTGTCACTTCTTCCTCAAAGGTTAGCACTGACGTTTGAACACGGATGTGCATTTCAAGCCAGTTTTACCCCGGGAGTAAAGTTAAATCCTAAACACAATGCAGAGACGGAGGTGCTTTCAGCCTTGTAAGCTGGTGCCACACGAAATGATGGAGCTCACGAGTGCAACCCAAGGTGGCTCTGGGGTTTCTTAAGGTGAGCTGTGAGTTACAGCCCTTGCAAACACTTTCCTGATGGCGAGACAAACGAGTCGGTGGCCTCCCTGCATTCACCAGGCTTTTACCTGGCTCTGGTCACGTCTTGGGTCAGAGAGTTACCAAAAACATGCCAGCTGCTCACTTGTTCACTTAGGGCTCACAGAGGATGTGAAGTATGTGAGATGAATACTCTTTAGAGGTTTTTTTGGGAGATATTTGTATCTTTATTACGTATAAGTTTGTCAATGTTATAAGCCAAAAAGGTTTGGGGTTTTCTGTTTGTTTGCTTATTTGGGGGTGGTGGTGGTTTTTGTTTTGTTTTCTGTAGGCACAGAATGTATCAGAAAAGTGTCTGGATTCATCCCTGACTAACTGTAGAAATCACATAAGCCTAGGATGTTACTGTGAATCCTGAGTGTGTGTAGCTCTGGTCTTTAAGATGGTGACATAGATACGAAGAAAGAATTGAATGGAGTAGCCAGAGCTACTAGAGTTTCTCTTTAAGGGAAATTTAAAGGGAAACGTTAAAATCCTACTGGAACATTTTAGAATTAACGTAGAAAAATATTTAAAACATACGTTAAGAAGTTTGAACAGGGTGTATAGTGCTGTCTCCCTTGCAATTACTGTAACTTGCCTAAGTCCTCTCAGACTGATACCTGTCTATTGGGGTACCTGCTTCTCTGCAGTAAAAGGGTCTTGAGTCTTTGAAGGCCAGAGAGGTTTGTCCCTTTGTACATGTGGGGCGGGGGGCGGGACACTCCTTACTGTGCAGTTTTTAGATCTGTGTGGCTGGTTGTGTGTGGGCACCTGACAGATCTCATTCATGCTTCACTCACTCGGGATGTGGAGACCGTTGCCCTCGTGTGTGACGGCTGTTCTATAGTCCCCAGGTCTGTAGACCCTGGGGAAGGGTCCCCACACCCTTCACACCTTACAGAGTTTTACTGGTAAGTCACTGTCTTTTAATTCTAACATAGAGCTCTAAAATGTCATTTGTGTATTCTTCTGGGAGAGAAAAAGGGTTACTTTTTTTCCTGTTTTCACTTGCAGGTAGCAAATCAGGCTAAAGTTTTGTTACGTGAGGAAGCAGAGTAGCTTAACAGGTGGAGTGTAGCTCTCCTCCTGGGCTCAGCCCTGTGCTCCTTGCACTTTTCCTTTAGTGAGACCAAACTTTCACACAGAAGTCAAGAAGAAGCCAAGAGAAGTTTTACCTGGGACTTCAAGAAGAAGCTCCATAACAGTAAATTTAAGGTAATAACAAGATCATCTAAGGGATTAATTTTGAACAAGTGCTTAAAATGCAGTGAAAATTATAATAGATGTGTCTATGACACTGTGAGCAAGAAGAAAGGTATTTTTGAAGTCCTCATTTAAACAAGTTTATAAAGCGAATTATGAAATCTCAGCCATCATGTTTCATAGCTCTATGCGTGACCAAATACCATTAAGTTCCACTGGAAACTGTAGTAGCTCATTCTGTTCCTCCACATCTGCCAGTTTGTCTGGAATGACAATGGTCACACAGCAGACTTTGTGCAGGGTGACTGCTTTTATTGGATTTCAATTAGCAGAGTTTATAAATCTGGTAGGAATGGAGATTGTTTAGTGTAAAAACAAAGGAAGTATTGCAAATTGTTTTCTTTTTTAACAGCATTTTTTTTTTCTCACACTGCATTATAAAATCTAGATAAATTTTAAGATAAAAACCTAAATCCCAAGATTTTAGACTTGTCATTTAGACAAGAAATGAAAGAACGTTTCTGAATTTAAGAAGTTGTTTTCAGACAAGGATGTGTTAGTTTTCTAAATAATTGCTAAGGGGCATTTTTTTAATATATCAGTATAATAAAATAATAAAGACACTAGGTGTCATAACCTGGTAATGTATGTAACAGAGCTATGTAGATGTTTGTGTATATGTGCATATGTGTATGTAAAGACATAGACAGATACATGTGTGAGCAAAATTATAAATAAAACTGTTTCTATTAAAATTATGAATAATTAAAATACCATGTTTCACACATTTGATACATAGTGATGAACTTCTTGGCTGATGTCATCAGGAATAAAAATAGAAATAGTAACTGTCAAATTTAGAGATGCCAGATGTAAATTATTTATCTCCTGTAGAGGGGTACATACGACATCACAGCTTTTAAAATTTATTCTTTCTCTGGCTTGTTCTCTGCCACACACACACAAACACACCATCCACAAAGTGTATTTGCCCATGTACTAAACTTAGTAACTAATGTCACATTGATTCGCAAACAGAATGCCATGCTGGTTTTTATGTACTGCCCATTTTCCAATATTTTTCTCAGAGGAATGATTTCCTAAGTGATAAAAACAATATATGACTCCCAGGTCTTACTAAAAGATCCCAAAGTTCATAAGGTCCTTACTTTTCGTAACATTGAGTTGGACTGCTTGCTGAGACAGATTCTCTGTCATTCCCTAGCAGATATTTCTGCATGAGTATCATAAAATACAGATAACGATGTTTAATTTCTTAATCTGCATTTTTTCCAAGCACAGAAGGAAAAAGTGTCTCTCTTCACAAATCCATATGTGAGGTTAGGGTTTAATGATTGCCTCGCTCTGTATTTCAGCAGTGCTGAAATTAGTATTGTACTGCAGAAGTTGGTGTGATACTACAAAACCAAGCTTGGAGTTGTTCTCAGGTAAAATACTGAGTTGTGGCAATTCAAATTTAGATTTAGTTATTTTATTCTTGAACTCAGTGGTGATAACTCAGGCATTCTGTGAGCCCTCTGCTTTTGTTTGATGTCATTTAATCGTTATTTTTATCAAGGCACCCCTTAAAAATTGTAGATGTGATTTTGGATGAGTTACATCGGCTTTACGAATTACTCACTGGAGAATGTATTAACATTGAAGATAAGGGACCTGGATTTATGAGAACCCTCCAGCCAGTGGAGATACGTATCTTTGCTTTGCCCTTGGAAATTATGTCCTCACTGTATTTCCATACTATGGGTAGTGCACATTTGTAGTGAAGGCAGTTAGTGCTGCAATTCATACTGAGATGAACACTGAGGTTTCCACCTTTGTGTGTTAAAGATGCTGTGAAGTGTTTGCTCACTGCTGAAACATACTGTATGCAGGATGAATTTTCAGACTCTGATATACAGAAATAAATCTTTTAATTAATGTAAGCATTTGAATAGCTTTTCTAAGAGTATCCTCTGAGAAGTGCATCATGTCATATCTTTGGTATCCTGAATTATCTCAGCCTGGGCAATGCTGGTCTCTAGCAAAAAGAAAATAACGTCTTCAGTAGTATTAGTAAATGGGGGAGAACTGAGAATAAGTTGTATGGTATTATTTTTCATCTTTCCTTTACTATTTAGAAATTGTTATTTTTCTTCTTCCCTGAACGACTAGATAATTCTTCAGAAAAGCTAGAAAAATTCTGCTTTCATTGTTCTCAATATTGCCTGTTGATCTCCATAACAGATACACCACAGTGTGTCTTTAGGAAAAAAAATAGGATTGCTACCTCTGCTCACCTTGCAGTTCAGGGGTTATAATTGTTCATGGGGGCAGAACAGCTTCATTTTTTGAAACAAGAGAAGGTAATATCTGTCTTTATAAAGAACAGCGTGTGGCCTCCGGTAATGGCAAGGGTAATGGTAGCTATGCTGAAAATAAACCAATTTATTAAAGAAGATTTAATGTGCTAACTGATTAATACCTTTTCTATCACAAATACAAAACAAAAGATCAAACCATACCATTGACTGCTTGTTATCTGAGCTGCCTATTTTGCTTGATCTCAATAGAAAACAAAGAGTGAGGCAGAGGCAACTGAACTGAGAGGCACAGAATAATACAAAAGATACGGATTTAGGGCTACACTGTACAAAATTAATTTAGTATTCCATGAAAAATTAGTACTTCTCAAGGTTAAAATTACTTCACCATCCAAAATATGGTAAACCTCATAAAATTAAGATTGAGGATTAAATTTAAGGTTTAGACTAGATATTAGAAAGAATTTCTTTACTGAAAGAGTGGTTGGATACTGGAACAGGCTGCCCAGGGAGGTGATGGAGTCACTATCCCTGGAAGTTTTTGAAAGAAATGTAGATGCAGTGCTTAGGGACATGATTTAAGCACTGAATGGGTAGATTAGGTTATGGTTGGTGGATTTAGGCTACAGTTGGACTTGATGATCTTCAAGGTCCTTTCTGACCACGATGATTCTGTGATTCTGTGAACTAGGATTATTAAAATAAGGTATTTTAACAAAAAGATATTAACTTTTGAATTACTATTTTAAGAGTGGAAAAATACGCTTCTTAAAAAAACCCTGAATATATGTGGTTTTTAATGATCAAAAGTTGTCCTAGGACCAGGCCATTGCTACACAAAATCAGTATTTCACTGTTATTATTTTCAGTTGAAGTTTATTGTGGTGTGCTGGAAAAATAATTCAGTTATATTAACGGGAATGTGTTTTTGTAGAATGTCAACGTTCTGTTTTCTTAGGTGTTTTTGTTGAGCTAACTTTGTGGGAACAAACAGTATGTTAGCATTCCAGGATTTACAAAAATGCAAAATACTGATGGGTGTGTTGCTGTTTTCTGTGTGAAAGCATACTATGCTACAGGTATTTCGTTGCCTCATAGTAAAATTAGGTTATAAAAAAAGTAGAAGAAATAACTTTAATTTCTTTAACTACCTCAACTAAAAGCCTTTTGGAAGTCCAGTACAGACTTTGGAAATGTTTCCTTTGAAAAACCGTTGACATCATTCTTGGAAACCACAGTACATAAAATACTGAGAACAGTACATTTTCTCAGTGCTAAATTCCTACCTGTAATGATGAACTCCTTTTCTTCTTGGGAATTGTATGACAAACAGGTATTTGGACAAGAAGTATAAGTATAAAAATTAAAAGTGTAAAGTGTAATTAAGTTATAAAATATTCTGAGATATTTTTTTTTAAGTAGATAACCAGTTTTTTCTGAGTGTGTTGGGAGTTTTTTGCCTGCAAATTGTTCTAGCTGAATTATGATTCTGGTAGAAGTATTTCTGAGAGTATTGAAGTTAGTTGAAAGTAAAGTTTCGTGTTTTGTTTTCATTTGAAGGTTGATATATACAATATGGAATTGTGTTCATGAGGAGAATGAAATGTACTGCTTACATATATTCCAATTTGAAACAGGCCAAGGGTAGCAGAAGTAATACCAGAAGCTAATAGCTTGTTTCTCAAACGAAGACAGCTTGTGAGGAATCTGATCTATAAAAATGTTTTGTGCTTTAAGCCTTTTCAAATCAGAAGTTGTGCCTTGTATTGGACGTTAAGTTGCGGAAACTACAGAGAATATATACCAGTTGTTTATCATAGAAGTAAGGTCTTAGTATATAATTTTATTTTGCCACGAAAATCTCTGTGAAGTGCCCTGGAGTTTTTTGGGTTTTTTGGAAGTGATGTTACAGTACAGGGGGTTCAGTAACACCAGCTGGCACCACAGTAGGGGAAATGACATAGATACCTCTTCACCATTTCTCTCAGAATTTCCAATTCTTCCCAATATTTCAAGTTGCTAAGATAATTATCTCTTCTAGAAATAAACAAAGTCAAACATGAATAGGTTTTGAGAACATGCTTATTGTTGGTGTACACATTCCAAAATTAAACTGTAAATTCCATAGGTTTTGAGAAATTATTTTTCTGTGTACGGTATGAAAATAGCATAGACCTGAGACATTGCTACCCTGAAAGCTGGAGTAAATGAGACCTGATAACAATAAAGTTATTATAGTTAGACAAACATTGTGTGACACTCTGATACAGGTGCAGGTGCATTAATACCACTAATATTGTTTAATTGAACTGATTTCCATCTGTTCTTTTCTAAAAATAGGCAAGAACAGTTAGAGCTACCTCAGGTGGAGGAAACAGAGAAACTACATTTTTTAAATATTTAAATTTTTTAGAAATTGTGTTTGACTCTCACTGTGTGTAGACACTTGAACCTGTATTAGCTAGATGAAAGCCCTTCTGCGCTCACCAAAACCCATGGCTGAATGTGATGTAGTTCTTAACACAGGTGTGCAATATCCTGCAAAAAGAAATGCACTTCAGAAATGTTGTTTGTTGAGGGTCAGTCTGTTTCGCCCCAGCATTGCTTGATTGTAAGATTTTTTTAACATTGCTCTAATTGCTCTAATGTTCTTATTGTAGGTTAGAAATCTGAAACAATGGGTGACTGGAGCTTTCTGGGGAGACTGTTAGAGAATGCACAGGAGCACTCCACGGTTATTGGCAAGGTTTGGCTGACAGTACTGTTTATCTTCAGGATCCTGGTGCTGGGGGCCGCTGCTGAGGAGGTCTGGGGAGATGAGCAGTCAGACTTTACATGCAACACTCAGCAACCTGGTTGTGAAAACGTTTGCTATGACAAAGCCTTCCCCATCTCTCACATCCGCTTCTGGGTGCTGCAGATCATTTTTGTCTCCACTCCTACCCTTATCTACTTGGGCCACGTGCTGCACATTGTGCGCATGGAGGAGAAGAGGAAAGAGAAAGAAGAGCTGAAAAAGAAGGGAAGTGTCAAAGACAACAACTACGCAGGAGCAGCAGCCTCTGGCAATGGTGGAGGAGGCAGCAATAACATCAAGGATCCTTTTGGCAAAAAGGGGAAGGAGAAGCTCCCGATCCGTGATGAACGTGGTAGAATCCGTATGGGGGGTGCCCTGCTGCGTACCTATGTCTTCAATATAATTTTCAAGACACTGTTTGAGGTGGGCTTCATTGTGGGCCAGTACTTCCTTTATGGCTTTGAGCTAAAGCCAGTCTACCAGTGCAGCCGCTCACCTTGCCCACACACTGTGGACTGCTTCATCTCAAGGCCCACTGAGAAGACCATCTTCATCATCTTCATGCTAGTGGTGGCCTCAGTCTCTCTGCTGCTTAACATGCTTGAGATGTATCACTTGGGGTGGAAGAAGTTTAAGCAGGGTATGACAAGCCGGTACAGCCTTGAGATGCCTGTTGCCACGATGACACCAGTCATGGTAACAGGGGAGCCCAAACCTGTTGCCCTGCCACCACCATCACCACCTGTCGTGGTAACGACTGCCACGCCCCCCCCTGTTCTGCCTGACACCCGTGCTGTCACACCACTGCTGGCCCCAGTGACCATGGCACCTTACTATGCTGCAGCTACTCCAAGACCACGGCCCAACTCCAACACGGCCTCCATGGCCAGCTACCCTGCTCCTCCACCAGCTCCCGAGGAGAGGCACTGTGCTGTGACTCCCACACCCATCTCCACTCCCATCACCATCCCGACCCCCATCCCCACGCCCACGCCAGCTGTCATCAGCTACTTCAACAGCAACAGCCATGCCCTGGTGGCCAAGCAGAACTGGGTCAACATGACAGCTGAGCAGAAGGGGAAGGTTCTCTCCAGTTCAGTAGGCTCCTCTACTCCCAGCAGTGTCCGGCATCCCCTTCCCGAGCAGGAAGAGCCACTGGAGCAGCTACTCCCACCCCCCGCTGGGCCACCTATTGCTGTGGCCAACAGTGGCAGCAGCACCAGCCTGAGCGGGGCAAGCGGCAGCAAGTGGGATGTGGAGGGTGAGGAAGAGCTGTCAGGACGACCAATCTCAGCTGCCTGCACCACTGTGGAGATGCACGAGCCACCTCTGCTTGTAGACACACGGCGCTTGAGAAGGGCCAGTAAGTCAAGCAGCTGCAGAGCCAGGTCAGACGACCTAGCCGTGTAATGTGGTCACCTCTGCTCAGGAGGAGCAGGTGATGGGAGGCAGAGTGGGCAGGGGAGCTGCCAAGGGAGGCCAAGGCCGGCATGGGTGGGAAGGTCTGGTTTTCAAACTTTGATGCTTGCTGTTTTTGCACTCTGTGAGTTGTAGTGGGGAAAAATATCAACGTTTTCTAATAGGTCAGGGGTGGCCGAAGCGCAGCCCATGGGCCAGGGGACCAATCCCGCTTTCCTTCATGTCCATGGCAGATCTCCCAAGGGCAGTCATAAGGGAGCCCTGCACAGGTAACAGGTGGTGATGGTAGCTGGTCGTGTGCCCTGAGGCTGACTTTCATCTGAGAAAAATGTTAATGCCCCCAGTGCCCTTGTGCCTGGCCGTTATCTCCCTCTTGCCCTTGACTTCAGCCTTTTTCACATCAGTCCTACATAAGCAGACGTGGTGACTTACTTTCTTCCTCTTGAATCTTACGTAGCCCTATGGCAAACATCAGGGTGGCATGTTGCCTGCTGGCTCCTGTCATCTCTGTGGACCAACTTGCCATATTAAACGTGACTCAGTCTCTTCCATATAACATGACTTAATTAAGCCTTTGTGCTCATGGCAAATTGCCACTGTGGTCCTCGGCCGGGCAAAGTTTAGGTAACCCCTGTAATAGATTTTTGAGGTTCATCTTTCTATTATTTTTTTTTTTACTCTTGACCTGTTAGGAAGTGTTCGGTTTGACCTTCTATCCAGTGTTTGCCAACCATGATCACGCCATGTTTTTAAGCCCACAGATACGTTTGAGCATGTTAGGTTATAATTGTAGATGACTTCTGAAATTGCTTAGAGGAGGACAGGAATTTAAATCACACCTCAGAAATTATTACACAGAACAATTTGTCTTCAGAAAGCAAGGATTATTATTTCAATACATTGTGGCCCCATATGTTGCCCATGGACAAACAATAGGATGAAGTATGGCTCTGCATTTTAGACTATTAGATATCAGCTTAAGTTTGTTGGAAAAATGCTTTCTAGAAGTAAACTTGAGTGCATATTTTTAAGTATTTGAACATTTTGAGAATAATTTTGATCTGTAGGTTTAAAGTTACTTGACTGTGTACTTAATTTTAGTTTGAGCTTACAAGAAAATGTAACAGGAAAGAAGCTTACTAATGGTAAAATTCCCAAAGAAACATTATTTCCTGTTGTGTTGTACCCTTTCCTTTAACAACATCTGCAGTGTCTTACAGGTCAGTGAAAACAAGTTTAGACAATATTGCATTGCAGAAAAGGTGGCTAGAATATCTGGGCAACATGCAGTGGCTGAAGTCACTTGCAGAATTTCCATTCAATTTAAACTAGGAGCAAGATTTGAGGATGGATCTTGCAGGCCTTATTCAAGCAAAACTGACATTCATGTGGAGTTTTGGGAGCCAAAAGGAATGTAGATTTGGGGTCTTAGATAAATATGTTAAAATCCTGCTTTTGAAAATCATGTGTGTCCCTCAAAAATGGCTGGAGGAAAGTGCTGGGTATTTTTTTCGTAAGGTGCAGCTTTCCTTACAACTGGCTCTGTCCTTCATTCCTTTGTAACTAGTGCTCTCACAGACATTAGTCCAAATCCTGAATGCCTGATAAGGCTCAGGTGAGTGTGGGTACAAATGGAATGCAGGATTAGGCCTAACTTCTGTTCTGAGCAAAAACCAAAAGAAATTAACCTTGGAGTCAGTCCTATTGCTGCTATAAATTGAAAGTACAGTAATAGGAGGAGAGCAGTCAAACACACTGGGGCAGCCCTTTGCATCTTCAAAGTACTTGGCCTGGCAGTGCAGTCCTTACTCAGGCAAAGCAGGGTCACCCTGTAGCAAATACTTAAAATTGCCAGTTATCTCTGCTGTTAAATGTTTTCCTGAATGTGTTTATTTTTTTCAACAGTTAAAATATATTCCCACCACTCAGATTAAACATTCATTTTTGCTGCTTTCTGAGTAGACACAAAGTTTTTCATGATCAAAGGCATTGTTCTGCAGCCCTCAGGCATGTTGTCTCATGACTTTCTCGACCTGCATATGGTGAACTGGGTGAGAAGTCTTTCTGCTGCCACTGATCTTGGGGGCAGACACTGCATTAAAGTCAATGTACAGTAGTACAATAAAGATATTTACTATTAGGTGTTCAGCTTCAGGCATGCTCTTGTGATTTTTCTGGTTTAAGCCATAAAAACCCTTCCTGCAAGAAAGCTAGAAGCTAAATTCTGCTTTCTGTTGTATCCATGCAACTGTGCTGAACTTAGACTACAGTTGTGAAGTTGCCTAGATGTAAACAAAGGCAGAGTGTAACTCTCAATTTTTTTTGGATTTACTAGCACAAATAGCAGTGGTTTTTTAAGTTTTGCTAAATGCCAGGTAATTTATATTGCTAAAATAATGCAATATGCATCTCTGTACTTTAGTACATCTAAATTCATGGCCTGTATTTTCTTTTGTTGATGCTTTTGAAGAATTGAAGTCAAAGTCTATCTGGAGTGTGTTTATGTAAACCAGACCACCTGGAATATGTACTTTTTTGTATCAACACTTGAGAGCAATGCTCACTTGTTTGATGGAGCTCTGAATCGTGCAGTCCTTACTTTAGTACAACCCTCACAGAGTGTGTCCTGCAGGACTGCATCCATATTGTATATAAAAATAGTAACAGAGATAGGTTTAACTTAGGATCAACTGATATCAAGTCTGCCCTTTTCAAGGCAACGTGTGTGGTTAGACCTGTAGAGAGTTCAGGTGCTTTTGTATGGTATTTTCAGCAGAGTGACTACTGGAAAGCTGTGAAGGATAATTTTTCCTGTTAGGTGAAGCTCAAAGGGAGAAATGTAATCTATCGCAAGCCCTAGGAGAAATGTGACAGAACAGCCTCTGCATCCAAGCACTGCTACAACTCACAGGTTGTGTTTTTAAGATCAGCTTAAATTTCATCACATAACTGTACAGCGTAAAGCTGCTTGGTTACCTGTAATTACATTTGGAGTCCAGTAATTGTTTCTTCATTTAAGCCCAGGTAACGGGTTTGACAGAACTCCCCCTTAGTGCTTACAACTGCTTTTAATTGTTGCATCACATCTGGAATCAGATTTGTTGAAAAAAATGTTACTGGTGTGGCCAATTTTGAGTATTTAATCTTTAGCCATTAATGATCACTGAATTCAACATGCTATGAGTAAAGCATAACTATGCAGACTTTCATAGTTCTAGAAAATATGTACAAACACCAACTAATTTGCAGAACAGAGTCTGTTGGCAAAAATAATATGCTAATTTATAAGTTGTTTACTCTTTCACATCAATTAATTCTGAAGAGTGAACTGGTAGCAAATGATACTTTGATTTAGCCTGGTTAAACGGCTGCTCAAGCCACAATAGTGAAAGATCTTACACAGATACCTGACATGAAACCAGTAGGTAAGTAATTGCAAAAGCAGAAGTCAGAACAGCATCATGTCTGATATTAAGCAAACTGAAAACACCCTACTTTCTTTTGCCATTGGAGTTGAATGATTGTGGGAAAATAGTTTCTTCTCTTATGTGAAGTTTAAAAAAATGCTAAGGAAGAAAAGGAGAAAACTGAAAAAACTATATTCCTTGAAGAAGTTACCAGGTGTATGATGTGCTACTCTTTTTGCAATAAGTCAACTCACTGGTAGTAGTTGGCCCTGCTTGGAGCACTAGGGATTGGGTTGGGCTAGATGACTTCCAGAGTCCAACAGTAATGATTATGTGAAACATATTTTCCAAATCACTGATTTCATGAGTATATTTTTAATAATATTTTTACAAAGATATAGTAAAAATATATGTGCATTGCATATAAATGCATAGTTTATTGGTCATGGGCACAGTTGATCTGTTTTCTGTCACTTTAAATTAGTGCAGCTGTCAGTTAATACTAAAGAGAATGAAGTATAGACAATTTTAAAGCCCACATTTCTTCCCTTTGTATTTTGATTAAATAAAGACAGCCTGCTAGAACCTTCTCTTTATTAAAGTGGAATATTTTATCTATGAAAATCAGTATCTTGTTTTTTTCATAGATAAAAAAGTGCTCCTTGAATTTATTGGTCTGTGCTAGCATAGAAAAATCATAGCTTCTTGAAAACAGCTAGCATGCACTGAAAAAGCAGATTAACTCTGTTCTTTTCTGGTGTAACTTGGGAGCCAGTTGTGTGCAAAGTGGTACCAGGGATTGATTTGGCTCGGTGTATTTGTTGTTCATCAAGGCATGTAGAGCTAATTAAATGGCATTTTGCAGCTCTTGAGATTATTTTCTAGTATGAATACTTATGTGTAGGATCAGTAAAATAATGAAGGCAAGCTTTAAAAATCAGACTTAGGTCCTTTTCTGTATAATTGTGGGACCACCTTCTCAGCTGATACAAACTGTTGTATTCCATTGAGTTCATGTGAGTGACAACAGTCTGCAGAAGAAGAACATTGAGCCCCCAGGTCTTTTTGTTTAATACCGACACTAACACCATGGATTTGAACAGGCTGGGTTGTTGTTTGTTGTTGTTTTTTAAAATTACAAATGGTTTTGTTTATTTTGATTTTTCTTGTGCAAAGTGTGCTCTTGTAATTTTGATTTTCTGAAGTTTACATTCAATTTTTGATTTCAGATTGCACATTTGGATAAAATAAACTGTTTTCTGAGTTTACATTTGTATAAGAAGTAAAAGAATGACTCTGCCAATATGTTAAACCTAAGAGAGAAATGTCTTACTATAACACAGGAACTCTTCAAGCATAAGGCAGTACCATTAAAGACAATTTAACCTGATCACTGTTCTATAGTATCAGTTTTCTCTGTATATTTAAAATATGGGAGCTGGATATATAGGGAGCACACTGTGCAAAAAGATACTTTTCATCATGAACTCAATTATTACCAAATAAACCAAGATTCATTATTATTGATATTCCTTCTTGTATGTTTTGAGGTTCAGTGACAAAAACTAGCAGTGACTTATGTACTTTAAGAGCTAAATATACAGCCTGGTTTAAAATTCCAAAGAAAATACTTGTGGAGAAATACCGCACTGTTACACTGCAGAAGATTTTACAAAAGATAAATGTTTTTCTTTCTAGCAAAAAAACATGGTTCCTGCAAATACAATTTCATGCAAGTTAGTTTTACTCTTGCAAATAAGACCACTAAAGGTAATGGGACTGTTTGCAGAAGGAAAAGGCACTGAAAGAGAAATTGTAGATTTGCATTTTAAGTTTGTTGTAAGATACTAATAAAACTCCAGAAGTTTCAGTCCTTGAAGAGTTATGCAAGATATGTGAGCATATTTTAAGGTGGAGAATATATTCCTATTCCCACTGATTCTGTTTTTCACAATTAAAGGGTTGTAAAGCATCAGAAAGCTTGCTCAGAGCTCTCTTGTTGCTTACTGGATGTTTGTCTTTTACATGACAGAATCTGACAACAAACACAATGAGTTTCCTGGGCCATTAGGAACTTGTAATAACAATAAAAAACAGCAAAAAAAAAAAAGTTAAAATGCTGTTTTCAAAAAAGTGCCTTGTGTATTAAATTCTGTAAGAAACAGTTGATGTAACAATGAGTTTCCTGGGCCATTAGGAACTTGTAATAACAATAAAAAACAGCAAAAAAAAAAAAAGTTAAAATGCTGTTTTCAAAAAAGTGCCTTGTGTATTAAATTCTGTAAGAAACAAGTTGATGTAAATGTTAATTTACCTCATATGTTTACAAAATTGTTACTAAATAAACTTTTTGTACCACATCATTGTCTCTTTCAGATTAAATTTTAATTGTTGTGTAGATGATCTGTTAAACTACTGATGCATGGGAATAGTTATCCAAAGTAATTTAGCTGCCTCCCTTATTTGCTTACACTGCTGCTTCCTTTCTTCATATGAAGTGCTCACCCAATTCCATCTGTTGGAAAACTGGATGTTGAAACTCATCTCCATGCAGAACTCCCAGTGGCTTTAAAGGAGGTTCATAAACCAGAAGACACATAATCCAGATGTGCTGTAGCAGGTGCAAGGGCTGAAGTGCTGACCCCCTGGGATCAGCGGGAGATCTGCTGCAGCCTTATGCCTTCACCCTTGGCTCTTACTTGAATGCACATGAGTCAGTACTCATCTCATACTGTGTAGTGTGGTGTTGATAGTGACTCCCATCATTTCCCCCAGCACTGGCTCACTAACTGTGGTTTATCCATCTAGCTGATGTGTTACCTGCAAATGTATGAAGGATTTTAGTGCAGGGAAAATGTGTCCTCACTGGGCATAATGGGAAGCGCCCACTGCATTTGAAATGTGCTGATTTGCCCCTTGTAGGCAAAGTTCACAGTTTAGCACACCAAAGTGTAATCCAGTTTTGTGTTGAAACTGTACAATGTCCTAAAGGCAAGTTAATCTATGTATTGTGTAGTCCTGTGAGGAGACCAGGTCCAGGTTTCCAAGAAGTTTAACTTGGGAAAACTAGCAATGTGGGCAAGACTAAGTGAGTTTTGCAGAAGTCTTAAAATAAGTATGCAGGTTTTGTAAAAGTTTATCTGATATGCAGCACGTGCATAGACCTGGCAGGGCAGGATATTTTCTCCTCTGTAGAACAGAGTGTTTATCTCTCTTGTGTTAGTACAGTCAAGTGTATTTTTTGGTGCCTCCTGTGTTCAGGCAATGCTGTTTCTGCTGTACACAAGGTATCTGTATGGTCAACCAGATTATTCACTGTCTTTGAAGACTGGGCATGGATAAAGAAAATTGAGAGGAGTATAATATGGATAGTGCTAAGATGATGCTTGGTGGCAATAAGCTAAGGAAGAAAGTGAATGATGTGACATGACAATACCAGCTGTTTTGCTGAAGGTAACTCACTTGCCTCTGACTACACTTAATATTTAGATGCATGTCAGAATCCTGCCGAGAGCCAAGAGCATCAGCTGGGGTGGATGCAGCTGTATGCTGGGCTGTCTCCCTTGGGACGCAGCTGCCACAACCTTGCATCTCCTGTCTTTCTGGCTGGAGTATCAAATGCGAGTGTTGCTACTCTTGATCTCTGAAGGCCTGTGTGATGGTGTGAGTGCTTTTTGCTCCCTCATAGAGCAAGGCAGCTTGATACAAGTTTGTGGAGGAAAGGCAAAAGATGTGTCCCACTCATGCACAGCTGTGTCAGGGCACAGTGAAGATCCTGATGGCAATGGGTACTCCTCCAGTAAATCTCTGTACAGTTGTGCTGAAAGCCAAATGAGGAGCACCTCACCCCGCCCCCTCCCCCCGTACTGCTGTTGCCCCCAGGGCATTGGGGCAGGAACCAACTGAGCTTTAGCATTTCACTGTGACTACACTAAGACCAGCCTCATCGGTGCTATGCAGCAGGAATAGGAGTGCAGGCAACACATTGTCTCCCAAGGAAACGTATCTGACAGTCAGGTCATAGTAGGGCTGACATTTTGGTAGTTTTTGCCAAATGGATGTCGTCAGATCTAACCATCTTCATGTCTATTTCCAGCTGACATTAGAGTAAGCATATGCTTATTCAAAATCCAAAACTGAAGAGAGAGCCTTCTCATTAAAGATGGCCTAGGAAGAATGTGGTGTTCTTGGAGTGTTGTAGCCCAGGAAAACAGGGTGTTTGAAGAAATGCATGTTTTAGCCCTTACAGGTATGTGATATTAAGCCAGAATTAGAGGTAACTTTAAGGACAGTTACTTCATTGTGGAGCAGTTGGATTGCACTGCTGTTCTTCACTGTATACTATTTTTTTCATTTTTAGAAATAACTTAGTGGTATATAGCAACAAAATGTTATCCTTCATGCATAGTTACCTTCTTTTCTTTTTCTTGTGGTAGGTGGTCTGTGTATCTTTGTGTCACTAACAGTAGTGCAGGTCTATCAGAACTGTTTTTAGTAGCTAGAGGAGAATCCTGTGTGTGGGTTTTCACCATTCCTTGTTTTTAAGGGCAACCCTCAGCACTTGCAACAGTGGCTGTGGGTGTGGATAAGGTGCCTGGAGCCAGAAAGAGCAGGAA
>NW_009953505.1:4729839-4734604 GCF_000747805.2 Chaetura pelagica | reverse complement strand
GCAGGAATGGGCAGGCTCACATGAAGATCATGAAGAGCTGCCTGGGCTCACTGTGTTTTTCTGCATCACTAACATAGCCTATGATAACTAACCTATGTGTGGTGGGTGCCTTTTGCCAAACAGATCTCCGTCATTTAGAGGTTGTCTCCTGAGAAAAAACCCACAAATTAATACCTGCAGTTCTTCATCCTCATTATTTATTTGTCCCATCAAAATATGATAAAATATATTAAAAAGTCCAGACCTTTGCATTTCTAAGTGGTGTGTGACATAGCTTTTTAGATAATTCTGATGCTATCTAGAGAGTATTTTTGAAAATACAAAGGGCTTAACAAGTTCAAACTCTCAATTTATTTTTTTTTCTGTGGGATTAATTTTTCCTGTGTTGGCACATGATCCAGCAAAGTCATTGAACAGATGGAGTGAAGTGAAATAAAACCCTACTTTCCATGTTGTATTTCTGTACTCCTCAATTAAATGAAAACTAAAAAGGAGAAGCAAACAGTTATCAGCTATCATATATCTCAATCCCCAGTCTGAGAAGATTAAACTTTCTAAAGATTTTGGCTTTAAGGAATGTTGTGGTCTTCTGAGCAGAGACTAAGGGATAATTATGGTTGAACTATCCAGCCCCGAAGAGGAACCTACTGTTTGCTTTGCATGGCTTACGTAGGGGGGTTTGCTATGTAAATTCACACAAAATGCAGAAGTAAGCAGCTGAGGATGGTTTGCCTAAGCAAACTTATTCATGTTTGGATTATGGATACTCTGAGGGGAAAGCACTTTCTTCATTATGAGCACTGGAAAACGAGGAAAGGCAGAGTCATCAAATTAAGAGTAGTTACATTTATTTCCAGTTCTCCGTTGAGGTGTTTAATGCTGAACTGTATCAGGTCTCTAAAAGAGAGGTAGGTAACTTTCATACCCCTCTGCACCATCCCTACTTTCTGTCTTTGCTCTGTATGAGGGATTAACATTTTTCTTTAAGTCATAAATTCTCTTCAGTCTTTCAGACTGCCACTACATCCTTTTGGGCCTGGTACATGTCTCTACAAAGTCCTGTGACAGAAATTTGAATAGACTAAAATCAACAAAAACAGACAACAGAATAAGCAGTCAGGACTGATAGCATCAGTTAAACTTATTTGTATTAAGCACATTTAAGTGAAGTTTTGTCATCAGTAGCTGTCACAATGCTGAATCGGATGTGTCCTGATTTATTTATGACCATGAAGCTCTACTCATCACTGTTACATGTAACAGAAGTGCTCACTCATAGTTTGTTCAAACAAAACATTGATTTTTTATAAACTACCACAACTATTTTCTTGAGAGGACAGTCACTGTTGGCATGACCTGAACAGAACTGAGAAAAATCTGCAGCAAAGCCAGCCTGACTGGGGTACCAGAAACACCCATGGCTGACTCTATGGCTTTTCAGCATCCTGGACTCTTTTAAACTCTCTACTCACTAAAAGTAGTAAGGCCCAATGCTTTGAGAGCAAAATCCTTGGCCAAGAATCTACAAATGAATGCCCACGTTTGTATTTGTCTGCAAATGCAGCCGCACTAGTGACTGCAGTGGTTTGCGATTTTGCAGCATGGAGAAGGATGTAGTCTGCTCCAGCATCTTGCTGTGGCCTGCATGAGAATTACAAGTCTAACTTTTGTGATGTATTTTTAAAAGCTCTGCTCTCCTTTGTTTATGCATGAGTGGATCCTCTTTTCAGTGTATCTGTGGCTGTAGGTAGAGTTGCAGGTGCCTCCCTGTTGGCTGCCTCCACGCTGTTCTCCTTGCAGCAAGAGAAGACTGTCCTTCCTCTGTGGCTCCTGATTCATCCAAGCTGTTAATTATGGCTAATTACGGCTCAGAACTTACTTAAGATAGAATGAAATGCTGGTCTTCCTGTGTATGATAAAACCATAGTATGTGTCTCAGCAATTCTTGCATTCTCCCTCTTTATGTGTCATTTCCCCACTATGGAACCCCAAATTTCTGGATGTCCCAGCTAGCACAGTCTACTCCAGTGTGCTGCAATTGTAGCTTCTGGCCAGCATTTCTTCAAAGGAAAAATATCTGATCAGTCCCAACAACACTAGAATTTCCATAGAATTTTGATCCTCTAGTGTTCAATGAGCAAGACTCGTGCCCATTCATTCAGTTTTTACTGAGTAGGATCAAAAGAAGGCCTTGTTTGTAATTCCTGTGTTTATAGGACAATTAAAATAGCAGGCAAGTCTTTCCAAGCCTGTAAATAGTAATGTATCAATACGTCTATTCCTGAAGAAACAGTTTACTTGAATAAATGTATTATGCACTGGTAAAAGCCTTTGCACATTGCACAACTCAGGGACTTTTCCTTCTTTGGGAGCTGAGGTTTCTGAATAAAGTGAAAGGAGGCAAGCTCAGGACAGAATGGGTTGGTTGTGAGAAGGCAGCTCGGGGCAAACTCCATTAATATTTTAGGGCTACAGAATTAGAGACTAGAGCAAACACAGGAAATGGGCACTTAGAATTATTTTTTTTTAAAGAAAAGCCTTGGATGGAAGAGGTTCACTAACAGTTAAATTTGCACCACTATCTGGAACAGGGAGTGAATTGTTACTGAGGAACAGAACAACCCATAGACTCATTGCTGTCAGTCAGTTTCCCTTACCTGTCTTTGTTCTACCACCTATAACTTCTTAAAAGCTTCTTTCTCTTACAGACAGATAATGGGCCTTAGAAAATTCTTTCAAGAAGAGGACTGTCTCTGCTTCTGTTGGTCTGGTCTGTGAAATTGCAAAATGATGGCTGCAACTAAGGTCAGCTGACATTCAGAATTTCCTGAGATTTCAAATCAGAATGGAATATATATTCACATATTCTTCATGAAACCAAGCCTGAGAAGTTTTCTCTAGAACAGATTGCATTAGGGAAACATCCAGATTATCCTTTTGGAAACATGTCATTCTGGAATTTTATGTATTATTTTAAAACTCTTTTGCAAGACATGAAGGGTGGCAGCACTTCATGCAGCATCAGGCCAAAGAAAGCAGAGCTGGTGATGGTGAGGGGGTTTCTGAGCTATTCCCTTTGGGCACCTAACTTCCACGTATAGTTGTGTTTTAAACACCAAGTTGTTACTTCAATTCTTATTCCTTCATCTTTGCATTCAAACCTTTCACACCCAGAGTGCTGAAGTGCCATCTCTGTAGATGATCCAGATGGGAAAATATTCCCATTGCTGCCCTGTAACATGGAGAGAGTGTGGATTGTTTGCCATCCGTGTGTAATGGGACAGCTCGGAACTATCTGCTTACATGTTGAAATCTGTTACAGCCAGAGCCATGACCAAACTTTCTAACAAAGTTGTGTGTATCACTCTGAATTCCTTTCCCCCACAGCTGCTACAGCAAGTCATGCATGACACTGAAATGTGCATTACAAGTTTTTTGGTGTATAGGGCAAGTGCAATGATCTGCATGTAATTTGGGCAGCTGTCTTTATTTTCAGCTGAAAGAATTCTCTCGGTTGCAACAAATCCAGTATAACTCCACCACACTGGGGTAACACAGATAAGACTTTCTTTGTGTTTAAATGACTGCGGCGAACAAGATCAATTGCAGAAAGAATAGTCCTTTTTTAAAGGAAGATCTGCAAGTTTAGTACATAATGGGCCAAATTAATCTCCCCTGTAAGTACACTCATTTCAGTGGTGTTGCAGCAGGTGTCTTTGTTCTACCACCTATAACTTCTTAAAAGCTTCTTTCTCTTACAGACAGATAATGGGCCTTAGAAAATTCTTTCAAGAAGAGGACTGTCTCTGCTTCTGTTGGTCTGGTCTGTGAAATTGCAAAATGATGGCTGCAACTAAGGTCAGCTGACATTCAGAATTTCCTGAGATTTCAAATCAGAATGGAATATATATTCACATATTCTTCATGAAACCAAGCCTGAGAAGTTTTCTCTAGAACAGATTGCATTAGGGAAACATCCAGATTATCCTTTTGGAAACATGTCATTCTGGAATTTTATGTATTATTTTAAAACTCTTTTGCAAGACATGAAGGGTGGCAGCACTTCATGCAGCATCAGGCCAAAGAAAGCAGAGCTGGTGATGGTGAGGGGGTTTCTGAGCTATTCCCTTTGGGCACCTAACTTCCACGTATAGTTGTGTTTTAAACACCAAGTTGTTACTTCAATTCTTATTCCTTCATCTTTGCATTCAAACCTTTCACACCCAGAGTGCTGAAGTGCCATCTCTGTAGATGATCCAGATGGGAAAATATTCCCATTGCTGCCCTGTAACATGGAGAGAGTGTGGATTGTTTGCCATCCGTGTGTAATGGGACAGCTCGGAACTATCTGCTTACATGTTGAAATCTGTTACAGCCAGAGCCATGACCAAACTTTCTAACAAAGTTGTGTGTATCACTCTGAATTCCTTTCCCCCACAGCTGCTACAGCAAGTCATGCATGACACTGAAATGTGCATTACAAGTTTTTTGGTGTATAGGGCAAGTGCAATGATCTGCATGTAATTTGGGCAGCTGTCTTTATTTTCAGCTGAAAGAATTCTCTCGGTTGCAACAAATCCAGTATAACTCCACCACACTGGGGTAACACAGATAAGACTTTCTTTGTGTTTAAATGACTGCGGCGAACAAGATCAATTGCAGAAAGAATAGTCCTTTTTTAAAGGAAGATCTGCAAGTTTAGTACATAATGGGCCAAATTAATCTCCCCTGTAAGTACACTCATTTCAGTGGTGTTGCAGCAGGA
>NW_009953505.1:4713225-4729733 GCF_000747805.2 Chaetura pelagica | reverse complement strand
TATACTTTTTATTCTAGGAACTAGCCATTGTGTGCTGAGTTTGTTTAGACAGTACCATTTTTGTTCAATTGGCTACATCCGTGGTATTTTAGTGACAGCAGAAATGTTCCCTCTAGCTACAAAGTGACACTATAGCTGTCAGACACAATTTTTATTCTAGGACGTGTATGCCTTAACTCTTTTGTGCACTTTGAGATAAAATTATAACCAAATATAGAGAAATAGTTTCACCAGTTTGTTTCACCAGTTCTGAAGCGTTTGAGCTCAATGCTCTGAGTTACCTCTTCAATTCAAAAGGGGTTGAAATGCTCTTACAGAAGAGACCTGTAAGTAGTGGAAGGAGTCAGAGGGTGTGAAGACTAAATCATATCAGATTCTGAAATAAGTAACTCAGCTTGAGATAAGTTAATGTAACACTTTTTCTCTGGTTTGCAGTTACATTTCTGTATAATTTTCAGTTATAGATGTTATAAGTGATACCAGCCTTTGCTACACCTGCTGAGTCCCTCAGCTACAAGTGAATGTGGTTCTTCAGGGGATCATTGTTCAGACTCCACCAGAGGGACACGAGGGCTGCATGTTTCAGGCAATCACTACCTGTCAGAGTTGCATAAATGTCTTCTGCTTCTTTATGTTTTTGTGTAAGGAACAGAGATTAAACGTATCATGAAATCATGGAAATGCTAGTTGAAGGGGATCTCTGAAGATCTCTGATCTGACCTGCCACTCGGAATGGGGCTATCCCAAAAACTAGTCAGCCAAGTCTCTGTCTAGCCAAGTCTTGAATAAGTCCTAGGATGGCAATCCCACAAACACTATCCTGTGTAGTTTTCTTAATGTCCACTCTGAATGTCTGAAGCTGTGGCCTCTGGCTGTTACCACTCTTTACACTATTATCTGCCATGACCAAGACGAATTAGGGCTTTATTGTAACTCCCTTAGAAGTAGTCCTGTACTCCTATTACCTCCTCCCTTAGCCTTTTCTTCACCAGAGTAAATAAAGCCATCTCCCACAACCTCTCTTCGGTGCTCCAGGCCCCTGATCATCTTGACTGACTGTTGCTGGACCCTCTCCAGCTTTTCCATATCCCTTTTTGGACTGACAGCCATGAAACTGGACACACTACTCCATGTGTGGCCTCACTAGTGCTGAGTAAAATCAAGCAAGTTTATCTCATTTTCCTCTTTAAGAAGATGGTTCCCGGGACAGCTGCAGCCTGACTGAGCATTCAGAGAGATGCATGGTTAGTTCTCTGCTGGGACAAGAGGGAGACTTCTTATTCACAGGTAGGTTTGAAGTAGCCCTTTAAAAACTTCAGGAGCTGGAAGAGACCAAACACGAGTGAACCCAGGAGAGAGTAAACTGAAAGCATTGCAAAGTATATTCTGGAAGAATTATGCAACTAGTACTCCTATGCGAAACCAAGTGAGTCTTTATAGATATTTGGTATCATGGCTAGGGCCAGATTTGAACATATTTGGGCTGTTCCTATTTAAAAAAAATTGCACTTAGAAGAATATAATCCCCTATTGTTGTTTATTTTCCTGCATTGTATATCAAATGCCCTGTAGCTCCTCTTGGGTTTATTGAGTGTGAGTGGTCAGATACCCAGTTGTCACCTCTTCAGGTACAGAGATTCAGGTCTGTTTGAAGAGCTGACTATGTGAGGTCAAGTCCAGATCTGGCAATTCTGCTTTTGACTGGATGGGGTGGGGACAGAGGAGGTAGCTGGAGAAGTTTCAGCAGACCAAGGGTGATTTCCATTTTTTCTTAGTTGGCCACTATAGGGAGAGTAGGAGCATGGTTATCACTTTGGATATTTATAGGGTTTCCTACAGCAACATGGTTTATAAATAACTGGGAATCTCAGGGCAGCTTTTAATAGCAGAGAGAAAGGAAGTTTAGCCTTTCCCAGAGTTTAAAAAACTTCTGCCTGTGGTGCTTTTCCTGTGATTAGAACTCCAGCCATAGTGTCTGTGGTTCACCAGAACTGTCCTGACAACTTGCTCACACACCCATTTTTTGATAAATACAATTAATTTTCAGGTCCTTTGCAGCACTCTGAGACAATCTTGCCCAAAAGGTCGCCTCATCTTTGCAATTTCAGGCAATATTGTCTTGCAGTTTGCAAGTCTGCTTGCGGAGAGGTTAATGGCCTCACTGAACTGAGATGTTTGAACTGAGCTGCATTCAGCCTCTGGCAAGTCTGCTGCTTGGCAGACTTTCTCCTCTGTGGCTGCCTGGAGTTCAGGCAGGAATTTAAGTGCTGAAGATTCTTGGGAGCTCTCAGCAATACTTTCCCACACATTTGAGCTGGGAATACTCCCTTCAGTGGAAAGGACCCCACTGTTGGGTGAAGACAACATGTGATAGAGCCAGGGGGACTTCTCAAAGTGACTGCAGTTTCTAGTCAGGTAGAAATCCATTAAGGAATCCAACAAGGAAATCTCTTGCTGTCCAGAGATCCTGGGAAGCTCTGTTATCTCTGGCCGTGGGGTTCAGGGTTAGCTGGTTCTTCACCTCAGGAAATGTTAGAGCCTTCTGGAGGTTGGGTTTATGGCCTTCAGCCTTGGTGCTGGCTCTGGGTGCTGGCACTGGCAGTCTAGGCACTGAGGCCATTGGGCAATGTCCTCAATCTGTAGTGAGAGCAAGAGATGGTGTGGTGGACAGGCACTGCAGCTGGTGTGGCAGAGCATTGCCAGTCCTTTTTCCTGTAGTGTCTTTATTCCTTGATATCCTGGAGTGAGATGTAAAACCTCATTCCCACCTCAAACACCTACTGTCAACACTGAGGTTGAGGAATCTCTTACCTCTCATGCTGGGGCAGGTCAGTGCCCTGCAGGGACTGTCTCCATGATGGCCAGCAGAAGTAGGGAGGCTCTGTTGTGGAAACTGTGCAGTCTGGTGGCAGTGATCAGGACACGTGTATTGAGCAGCATGGCCAAAGAATGATGGCCTCCTCCTGACCTCCTGCTTGGTGCTGTGTTGGCTTCTGTTGATGCTGTGCTGCTGCAGGTGCCCTGGAGGTTGGCATTTTGTTGGCACTCGTGTCTGTAGTGACTTTCTGCTCAACATCAGTCCTTCGTGAAGAGCCTGAGGTGAAGTGCAAAGAGATGAGGCTTGAACCACCATGCTGAGTATGAGGGAAGAAAACTCTCCTAAGGAATAGAGGGAGGATATCAAAGGTTGGCTGGAAACAACTTCCAGAAGGACTAAAGTCCAGCACGTTGGTACAAGTACTTCATCCCCAATTAGGAAGTTTGTAGGCAGTCCCTGGAGCATTGAGAGTGGGAACTATGTTGACATAGATGTGGGTTCTACACAAGTGCTTAAGAATCAATTATTAAATGCAATATTCAAAAAAAGAGAGCTTATTTCTCAGTCTTGGCCTCTATACTTGTCAATTCAAAATTTAACCAGGCCTCATGAGCTGATCCTCATTTTTATATTTGCACAAGAACATCTTTAATGGCAGTATTTTTTGCTGCAGTTCAAAGAGTCTCCTACTGGTTTGTTTTTCCTAAAACTTGACATTTTATTTAAAAAAAAAAAAAAAAAAAAAAAAAAAAGAAGAAGAAAAGAAGGGTAATTTAAGAGAAGCAACCTGTTTTGGGGCTGGTCTGAGATGCTGGGTGAGGCTGCTGGGGAGCCCTTGGAGGGTCATATCAGAGATTGTTGCCAGCCCACTCAGTCCCTCCAGAGGCAGAGGTCACTCACTGCCTCTGCTGCCTGAGAACAGCTGAAAATGTCAAACTGACAGATTTCTTTAGAAACCTTATCTAGGCTATTTGCTGTAGCCCTGTGCTTCTTTCTCCTCCCTTTCCTGTCCACACATGCTCTGAAGTCCCCTCCCTTTACAATTCCTTCCTTGCCTCCTGCTTTTCTACCTTCACCCGACAGCATAGAGCTAGTCCCATATCCCGATCCCACTTGATTTCTGGTGGGAACCACCACAGCCATTCTTCTGTTTCTGTCCTTTCACTTGTCACTCATACTATTTTGTGGTGCATCCGTCTCTCCTCTTCCTTCTCCTGCTATCTCTGGGACACCCATTTATTCTCTAAAAATGTCTCTGCCAGCTGCTACATTCCCCTGTGCTGCTCTTTGTAATTCTCTTTTTCCAAATGAGCATCTCACCTTCCCATGAGTCTTTTGGTTCACTTCTCAAACTATACTTTAATCAGACTTCTTTTTCTCACAAAGGGTCTTACCAGTGCCTGCAGAATATAGCCTAACGTCCCCATTTCCCAGGTCACATTTTTAATTCCTCTACTCAAGAGCTGTCAGAGACATAGTTTGTCTCCTGCTCTCTCCTAGTAACTCCATTTGCCCAAATGGTCCCCTGTCCTTTCTTGCCCAATTTCTTATTCTTCCTCACACCCACTCCATCTCAGCCCATTATTCTTTCTGACTCCATTTGTCTGTCCTCAGGTTTTTTCCCTGTATACAACAGGGTTTAGCCCATTCCAGCCTAAAGAAAAAAAAGGAAAACCTTGTGTCTCTACTTGGATGTCTGTCATAAACCTTCCTGTTATCTTGAAGTTCAGTCCCCACAGATCAGTATTTGTGCCCTTAATTCCTTTTTTCCTATTCCACTCTTGCCTTCATCTATTCTGTATTCCTTCCCTGCTGCTAACTCACCATACACACCAATATGCCCTTAATGCCTTCTTCTGCCTGGCCAATTTCGTGCTTCATACTTAGACTTTTCAGCCCCTCAGGAGCCATGGTCTTCCTGAAATTTTGTCCCCCTTTCTTTCTGAAGTTTTTTTGTCTTCTCCTTATCCTCTGCTTACCTTGCTTGGTCACTTTTGGGCACTATCTGGTTATAATGTCCTATGGAAATTCCTCTACACATCCTTACAGCTGGGCCCTGCCTGCACTGTGGGTGATACAAGGACTGCTGAGGGTCTTTCTGGCTAATATTTCTATTACATGACCAGTGTGGAATGGTGTTGTGTTAGTGCTGACCCTCTAAGCTTTCTGTGCCATCTTGTAGGACACTGCATAGATGCTAGCCCTACGTGCAGAGTTTGCTTGACCTTGGCTTCTTGCAGTTGACACTGTTGAGCCCTGTCATGTCCTGGCATCAGCCAGTCCTGGTCCTCTGCAGACTTGGGCACCTCCCAGACTGTCAGACATCATGTGGAACAGATTAACCACCTGGGGAAAAGTGAACCAAATCACAGGAATATCTCACCAGATGTTGTCTTCTCAATACCTTGGGGGCCAGCAGTGGAACATGTGCTTCAGAAAGGACTCTGGAGGTATCCCTACCTCTGCTGCTGCCTACACATCACAATCATTAGAGTTACCTGACACACAGGAGTGCTGTGCCAGGTCTTGTTTCCCAGGGACTGTTGGCATACCTGCTCTCTAGCAAAGATTTAGCAACTTCTCCTGAGCTGCCGAAAGTTCGACCCTGTGAAGGCCTAGCAAGGAGTTCTCAGGGTAATGAGGGTTTCCAGGTTCTGGTGAAAGTCAGTGTTGATTTCTGCTTCTGAATCACCTCCAGCTTCTTGAAAGCTTTGTTTTTAAATCTCCTCATCAACACTTAAATATGAGCTCATTACAAAATCGAGGGACCAGTTTTGCTTAGGACCAGCTGCTTCTCACCTTTTCTCTAAAACCAGCTCTTGTGTAAATTTGCCTACATATTGATTCAGCTTAATGCTGCTATGAACCTTCCCTTAGCGTAATTTTTATGACAGTTTCATGGGTGATTTCTTGAGAAATATATAGCTTACAACATAATAGCTTTAAAAGATACAAACTTGAAAGGTGCTTTTGACTCTACAATCAGTCATGAAAAATTAAGCAGGCTAATGCATATTAAATCTATCACAGATAAACACACATAATTAAGAGATCCAGACACAGAAACCTGGTGGTTCTGGGACAGCCTCCAAGGACAACCAGAGAGCTCTGCCTGTTAAAATAAAATATTTTTTCCTGATGGGTTGGATAATGTCACCCAGACACGACAGGCTGAAACTGTATTTTGCCTGCCTGTATTTTTGTGGCTCAGAAATATTCTTTTTTTCTTGGATGAAATGTACCATCAAGCACTGAGTCCTTCAGTTGACTCTTGTGCTGGTTCTAGTCTCCAAGTTATTTCACTTGATGCTCTCAGGCACCTCTGCACTCTGCTACAGTCAACAGTGTTGACACATCCCCACACAATGGAATCTGCTCACTTAAGGATTCTTATCTGACTGCAGCAGGAGCCCAGTCACACTGAGACCCTGTGCAACAACTGTCCCTGGCCAGAATGTCTGCTAACTGTATGATGGGATGTTCAACACTGCCCCCCCAAAGCAGCTGATCATGGAGCAGGTCAGTATCTTACTTCCTCCCTGGATCAAAAATGGTGTTCACAGAATACATTTGCTTATGAATATTTTGTACTAAAAATAACAAATCAGTATCTGTGATATGCAAAGGGAACTCACTTATGTTTTACTGTTTCCAGCTACCCCAGGCTGTGCTACAGGCTTGAGAAAGAGTGGCTGGAAAGCTGCCTGGCAAAAATGACCTGGGAGTGCTGGTTGACAGCTAGATGAACGTGAGCCAGCAGTGTGCCCAGGTGGCCAAGAAGGCCAGTGGCATCTGGGCTTGTATCAGAAACAGAGTAACCTACAGGAGAAGGGAAGTGATCATGCCCCTGTCCCAGCACTGGTGAGGCTGCACCTCAAGCACTGTGTGCAGTTCTGGGCCCTTCACTACAACAAGGACATTGAGATGCTGCAGTGTGGCCAGAGAGGAGCTACCAAGCTGGTGAAGGGACTAGAGAACAAGTCATATGAGGAGCAGCAGAGGGAATGGGGGATGTTTAGTTTGGAGAAAAGGAGGCTGAGGGGAGACCTCATTGCCCTCTACAACTACCTGAAAGGAGGTTGTAGGGAGGTGGGTGTTGCCTCTTCTCCTTAGTGGTCTGACATTGCACCAGGAGAGGTTTAGAATTTCTTTACCTAAAGAGTGGTCAGGTACTGGCATAGGCTGCCCAGGGAGGTGGTTGAGTCACCATTCCTGGAGGTTATTAAAAAAACATGTAGACTGAGCATGGTGTTTTTTCCTAGGTTGATGTTTGAACTTGCTGATCTTAGAGATCTTTTCCAACCATGGCAATTCTGTGTGATTCTACTAGGCAGGAAGGATAACTTTGGGCTGCAGGGAGTCCCAGCAGGCCTCTCACCAGGAAGGTTGCAGATGTTGCAGACAGAGCCCTTTGTTGTGCATCATCGGTGTCAAAGCTGCGCTTTGTTGGCTGTGCAGCCATGCACATGTATGTACCAAACATGGATAACCCTGAAGAGAAGGGCAAAAGGGTTAAATTTTAAAAGTAGGGTAGTCACCAAGCAACTATTTTCCCTTCTGTATTAACAGCTGTGTTATCACTGTGCCCCTCTGAGACAGGTGTGAATGACACAGTGAAGTGGGCCTGGGAAGCGTAAGCGCTTTGTGTCCCTCACTCCTGCAAGCCCAGCTGGGCTGTTCAGAAGAACAACTTCGAAGTACAGGACACCAAGACAGAAAAGCACCTCAATTCAAAAAAGATCTCGAGGTGCTGGAGCGAGTACAGAGGAGGGCAATGAAGCTGGTGAAGGGCCTGGAGAACAAATCTTATGAAGAATACTTGAAGGAGCTGGGAATGTTTAGTTTGAGGAAGAGGAGGCTGAGGGGAGACGTCATCAGTCTCTACAACTACCTGAAAGGCCATTGTAGAGAGGTTGGTGCTGGTCTCCTCACAGGTAATCAGTGACAGAACAAGAGGGAAGGTCTTCAAGCTGCAACAGGGGAGGTTTAGACTGGACATTAGGAAAAAAAAAATTCACAGAAAGAGTGGTCAGACACTGGAGAAGGCTGCCCAGAGAGGTGGTTGAGTCACCATCCCTGGATGTGTTTAAGGGTCATTTGGATGTGGTGTTGGTGGAGATGGTTTAGGGAACAACTTTGTAGAGTAGGGGTGATGGTTGGACTCAGTGATCCCAAGGGTCTTTTCCAACCTGAGTGTTTCTATGATTCTATGATTATTCTGAGTATCAAAAATCCAGCTGATCTGTTGCCTCGACTGAATATTTTTCTGCGTCATGTCAGAAAGGTGAGGAATTGTGAACTGTCTGTGTATGTCAGCCCAGCATTTCTGAGAAGGCTGGAGTGGCCTTTTCTAAAAAAATCACCTCCTGCCAAGACTAGATTCACTCAGTAGGCAAGATCTGGCACTCTGCCCTTCTTGTGAAATAAGTGTAGTAGCTTGCTTCTAGACTGAGTCTTCTCCAAAATGGTCCCCCAGTATTTTAGTGACTTCTCTTTATGTGGCTAAAACCAAGTGCTAGAACACTGGCCTCATGCAGGTTGTAAAATAGGTGTCTACACCTGGTAGAGGCAAACCAGACAATGTTACTAGCTCAGGCTGCCCTGGCACTTTGAAACAATTTACTTAAACATTAACACCACCATCTTTTTGTTCATAGACCTTACACAGGACATTTGCTTCCAGGAGGATACTCTGAAGATGGAACAAGATCTTGCTATCTTAGGTGTAATAAATAACAAATAACAGAAAACTCCAATGCCTTACATTTTTTTAATAAATAAACTTGGTTCCCTTTTTCTAAACAGTTGGTGTTTTTCAGTTTCTCAGTTTTGTTGTTTTTTTAATACAAAGTATAATGACAACCTCCAAATAAACCCCTAAATCCCTTTTTCCTTGAAGAAGCTTATGAGGCCACTCACAGCTGCTGCAGGTTTCTGTGTCCCCATCCTGCACCAGCCCAGGTGGAGAAATGTTAGAGTCACTGCAACAACCCCCATTCTGAAAATGATGATTCCTGTGGTAGGAGAGTCAGGACACTGTAAGGAGGCAATTATGCCTCCAACCCTGCAAGAGAAGCAAAAAATTAACAATGAGTTAAAGGCAACTGAATGAAACATGAGGTATTTTTTAAAAGCAATGTTAAGCATATGCAACTAAAAATCATTTTAAAACATTTTCTAAAAGTAATCTTAAATTAAAGCAGCTTCTAAGAGTGATGTTCAGGACTGCAACCTGAAACAAGCTGTTCGTAATACATTTGATTGAGTTCCCTTTACCTCATTGGTTTTTTGTTCCTCACATTTGAGTGAGTTGCTTTTATCTAATGGTGAGATAACTGAAACCAATTGCAGAGCTAGATGGACACCTCTGGTGGCTGAGCACAAGGAAGGTGTGAGATGAACCAGTGCTGAATGCAGCTCCATTCCCGGTGCTGAACGAGCATGGGCTGCTGGTCGGCAGACAGTTGTGCCAGTGGAGAGTCAGCAGCTCAGGAATGTCCAGTGGACAGTTGTCCTAGACCCTCCTGGGAAGGCATATGAAGTGGACACTGTCCCAGTGGTGCATATTGAATAGCTGAGCTGGCATACATTGGTGAATTATCTTTGAAATGGAAAAGAACTTCTCAGTTAATGGGTTCAATCCAGAAGTCTTGAACGTTTTCTCACAGTTCTACAAACTTGGGGTCAAAATGAAAAATTATATCCTCAAAGAATGAAACTGCTTTTAAAATACAGCCAAAAGATTAATTTCCATGCTCTGATTTCTCCTTTTGTTATTTCTAATGTGATGCTTTATATTTATTCATATTGCAAATAAAATAAGGAATTATTCTGAATTTCAGAAGGGCGTACCTGCTGGAGACCTGAGCAAGCTTTCCTCTGCTGGGAAAAACAGTTATTTCTGTCTAGTTTTGATCCTACCTGTTTTTTTTCTATGTGCACAAGCCAGAATTCTGTGTTGTTCAACACTTTATACCTCAGAAATATAGTCTTGAAACTACCTGACATTTACATTTCTGTATTCTTATAGTCCCACATGGCCTCCCCGCACTTTTACTTTTCTCAGAAAATGGCAAGGAACAGCAATATCCCCTTCTCTGAAAGTTTAGTGTGCTCTACTCCTCCCTCCCTGCAGAGCTGACAGCCTCTGCTACAACTTCTGAAGGGCCCACTCAGAAGCCCAAGGACCGTGGACGGTAAAGCCCAGAACAGTTCATCAAATGCAGAGGATGCCTGGACTGGAGCGTGGCAATTACCTTTCTGTAGGTCCAGCCACAACAGGCAAACCTCTCTTAGAGCACAAACATGTAACAAGTTAGTCCTCATGCCACATCTCTTGCTCCTACACCCCATTTTCCCATGTGAAGGGCAGAACACGACTCATCCAGTGCTGTTTGCCCAAGTGCTGCACAGCTGGTCCATCCCATTCAAGCAGGCTCATTCATTAGGCAAAGGGGACACAGTGGTATTATTTCCAGACAGTGGTATCTCCAAACAGTGCTTTACCCCTTAGTCCTCTGATTCCCCAGTGCACGATAAATCCATTATTCCTCCGATGTTTTCTCTGGCAAGTGCTTTCCTAACCCAGGGCAGAGGTGTCAGGGGTATCTCAGGGCTGGTGAACCATGGACAGGAAACACACCCAGCTCCCAGCACAAGGGCATGGGACCTCAGTGTCCATTAGGAGAAATAAAACACTTCTCTGAGCAGTCCTTTTCTAAGGCCATATTTGCCTAATAAATAATTCACTGTTCCAATGTGCTTTTTTGCTTATGCTCATACAGCAACCCCAGTTCTAATGCTTTGCTTTAGTTATGAGGCTTTACAGGTGTCCTCCCTGCCATTTAAGCTCTTCATACAGCTCCTCTTAATGGCTGTTTTATGAAAGCCAGAAGCTGAAAAGACACTGATATACTATAATGTCCACACCCAACACTGAGCTGCAAAGAGCAAACCAGCTGGGTGTGGAGGCCGTGGTCACTATATGGACATGTGAATTTACCCACAGGGCAAAGAGTGTTTTTTCTCTGAGAGGAGTGTGCTCAGGCAGGAAGATGCTGAACAATCAAGTCAGACCTTTCTGGTTTCCAGGGTTTGTAAACTTCTACTCACATGAAAAACAATTCTTGCTTTTGATGAGGTAACAAGGATAAATAGCCAGGTGTCCTCTGACATTTCTCTTCCTCCAGCTTCAGAGGGGAATACCTTGCCTTGAACATTCAGTCTCCTGAAGCTTTGAAGTCGTATGCTGATTACTCAATAAAGAACAAATTGTTGTTGTACTCTGAATTAACTCTGAGCTGCTTAGGGATTTTTTTCTGTTGCTGACAGTAGTCCCTTCTAAAGCTGTGCTGCAGCCTTTCCAGCATGCTTTTCCTTGACTCATCTTCCCTTTGGCTCCTTTAGTCCTTTTCAGCTTTGTACTTCTAAACATAAAAAATGTCCATGTTGATCATTTAGATGGGGAACTGTGCTGCAATGCTCAAGCAGTGTTGTCTTGAGTCCAGCAGTAAGTCATGCAGCTCTGGGCTATGGGAAACCATGGCCACGATTTCTGGTAACACATAGTAGTGTTCCTTTTTGTTGACCTTAATTTCCCTTTCTTTCTCACGGAGCTATGTGAAAATGTTTCTGATCCAAAGGCCACATTGTTAACTCCAGTTGCTGTCATCCGTGCAAGGGAGACAGAAATCAATCAAGCAGAGGAAGTACTGTGGGCACAGCAATCAGCAGCCACACCCTTCATTTCACCTGCACTTTTTGCAGTCCCTCAAGTGGAGAACATTGTGTCATGCTCTTGCCAGGTACTCAGAGACTGAGATAATAGTAGGAAGAAATGGCTTTTTCACATCAGGAAAAGCCTGTATGAAAAAGACAAGCGATCCATAGCTGCTGAGTGAATCTTACTTCCCAGCTGCAGTCACCTGTTAGGGCTGCAAAAAATATTTTCTGACAAGCAGCCAGGTCTGTGTCTATCTTCTTCAGTAACTCCTGTTTCACTATGGATGTCAGCACCTCTCTGTCTCCAGAGAAGACAGCATCTGCCTTGGTTTTCAGAGATTTCATAGGATAACCTGATGTAATGGTTTCCTCAGTGAATTTTGGCACGTGTGAATGTTAATGAGATGTAAACTTAGTAAATATACATTAAAAATAATTTCACTGTAGTCACCATAAGAGACAACCTGCATCAAGAACTCAGGGGAGATTTTCCATATATAAAGAGCATAAAATGCTCTAATGTCTCTAAGTATCTAAAGGGTGGGAGCAAGGAGGATGAAGCCAGACTCTTTTCAGTAGTTCCCAGTGACAGGATGAGGGGCAACAGGCACAAGCTGGAACTTAGGAAGTCCCATTTAAATATGAGGAAAAACTTCTTTATGGTGAGGGTGACAGAGCCTTGGAACAGGCTGCCCAGGGAGGTTGTGGAGTCCTCTTCTCTGGAGATATTCAGGACCCACCTGGATGCAGTCCTGAGTAATGTGCTCTGGGGGAACCTGCTTTGGTGGGGAGTTGGACTGGATGATCTCTAGAGGTCCCTTCCAACTCTGATAATAAAAAGCAAAATTAAAAATTATTTGATGGTTGAGGAATTAGAGGAAGACTAAGATACAGGTTTAGGCTCCAGCTTTGCTGCAGCTTTCCCTTCCAACCCGGGCTGAGCCATTCCTCTCTTTCACTGCTTGTTGTTTGGAAATGTGCAGTTGCACTTCTTTCTTTCTTTCTCACTCTCTTCTTTTGTCCTGATTTCTCAGATTGCAAAAACCTTGATGTTATAATTCTCTTATTATGCATTTGTAAAGCTTGAACATGACTGGACAGTGAAATATCGGTATATTACTCATTATTACTTTGTCTCTCTTCCTCTACACTTAACAAGGAAGTCAGTGCTGCAGAACCCCAGTGATACTCTGGTTTAATTTGGTTTATTTATAGCTGTTCACCAGGCCTAGAATAGCAGGAATCAGCAGCAGCATTCCAGTAAGAAAAAAGAGACCTTTTGCTAAGGATGTCAGCCCACCTTTTCTTCTGCAAGAGATTTTAGCTTCAAAGGGAGGTCATGCTTGACCAACTTGACCAACTTCTATGATGAAACGAGTGGCTTGCTGGAAGGGGTTGGAAGCAGTGGATATTGTCTACCCAGACTTCAGTGAGGTTTTTACACTGTCTCCAGTAAGTATGGGCTGGATGAGTAATGAGGTGGGTTGGAAACTGGCTGAATGGCTGGGCTGGGAGGGTAGTGATTGGTGGGACAAGGTCTAGTTGGAGGCCAGCAACTTGTGGTGTAAGCCAGAAGTGGGTTAACTGTTTAACACCTTCATTAATGATCTGAATGATGGGGCAGAGTGTATCCTCAGCAAATTTGCAGAGGACACAAAACTGGGGGGAGTGGCTGATACGCCAGGGAGTTATGCTGCCATTCACAGGGACCTTGACAGACTGAAGAAACGGGCTGGCAGGAACCTCTTGAAGTTGAACAAGGAGAAGTGCAAAGCCCTGCATCTAGTGAGGGACAACTCCAAGCTGGGGGCCGACCAGTTGGAAAAGAACATGAGGAGTCCTGGTAGACTCCAGGTTGACCATGAGCAAGCAAGGTGTCCTTGTGGCAAAGAAGACTGATGGTATCCTGGGCTGCATCAGGCAAAGAACTGCCCACAGGCAAAGGGAAGTGATCCTTCCCCTCTGCTCAGCACTGGTGAGGCCACACCTGAAGTGCTGTGTCCAGGGCTGAGCTCCTCAGTACAAGAGAGACAAGGACATACTGGAGAGAGTCCAAAGAAGAGCTGTGAAGATAATTAAGGGTCTGGAGCATCTCTCCTATTAGGAAAGGCTGAGACTGTTCAGCCTGGAGAAGAGAAGACTCAGGGGGATTTTATAAACATATATAAATACCTGAAGAGAATGTGCAAAGAGGATGGAGCCTTCCCAGTGGTGCCCAGGGATAGGATAGGAGGCAATGGGCACAACCTGAAATGCAGGAGGTTCCCTCTGAACATCAGGAAACGCTTATTTTGCTGTGAGGGTGACTGAGCACTGGAACAGGTTACCCAGGGAGGTTGTGGAGTCTCCATCACTGCAGATACTCAAAAGCCATCTGAACATGGTTTTGGGCAACCATTTCTAGGTGGCCTTGCTTGAGGAGAGGGTTGAACTGGGTGACCTCTGGAAGTTCTTTCCAACCTCAGCCATTCTGTGGCTCTGTGAAAGACAGCAAAATCTGGCAATGTTTATATTGTGTATCAGCAAAGATCCTGTGACAGGAAAGTCACACAATTGTAGACAGAGCTTTCCTTCAACAACCAGGAATGTGGCCCCATGCTAAGAAAGGGCCTGTGCAGGAATGGTGATGTGATCTTTCTTATGAGCTGCAGTTCTGGAAATGAAAGAAACTCTTGCACTCTATCACTGCACCTTTTCCAAATTCACATTTCCTACTTCATCAGCTCTCTAAAACATTTCTTGCAAACTATTTTATAACCCAAGTAATGAAGATTTGTTGCCACTTTTTGTCTAAATCACAGAATCACAGAATCTTAGGGATTAGAAGGGACCTCGAAAGATCATCTAGTCCAACCCCTCTGCCAGAGCAGGATCACCCAGAGCACAGGAACGTGTCCAGGCAGGTTTTGAATGTCTCCAGAGAAGGACACTCCACAACCTCTCTGGGCAGCCTGTTCCAGGGCTCTGTCACTCTCACAACAAAAAAGCTTTTCCTTTTTCAATGCATTTCAAACCTGTGAAACCAATAATGACACACAGGGCCCGTGGGGAGTGGATTCCAGCTGGTCTCCAGGACAGCAGTGACATACAGCTTTATGGTACCGTTCAGTTAAAATCTGATGAGTAGTGCAAGTTCGTGCTCCAGAAAGCTGAGGAATCTGGGCTGCTGTGCAGTGCATGACACTTCAGTTTGGGGTGGCCAAAGGCAGTGGAAGTCCTTGCAATTCTCTTTTGCATGCAACCAGGACTTCAATGGTTTAAAAGGCCACTCAGAAAGATTGTTTCCCCAATATTATTATCATCAAACAAGTTTACCTGGTTGCTGGCAACTTGAGGTGAGTGCTTCCTACTAATGGCCTCACTTTCCCCTGCCAGGAATTACTGCCCTTTCTGAGTCCTGTGAATTAAAGTAGAGACGAAATGAACTAAGTTAGTGACATAAGGCAGAATATATTCAACAAGTCAGCTCTAGGATCTGGAGCAACAGAGGTGGCTGGACAGACTGGTCCCCATGATGGTGACAGTGTTGTAACCGTGTTTTCTGGGTGATGATATGGCACTGGAATGTCTCACCACATACTTTCCTTTCAGGTACAGTACTTTTTGACTGGCTTGAGCATGAGAAATATTTTGTGATATGTGTAACTAGAAGATTGGACAGAGTTGCAGATGTGTCAAACCCTACAGTAGTATTTTCAACGGTGTTTTCAGACTTTTCCACCTACACTTTGGCATAAAACAATGTCTATGAAACTTACGATTAAATAACCACTAGAAATAATTTTAGAACAGAATTGGAGTTGAACTCCTTATATTTACATTTTTAATAACACATATTTAATTCACTATTTAAAATTTTTAATATTTTTTTTTAGCATAATAACCAGGTTCAGCTTTTACTTGAGCTCAGAGATGAAGGTGGATTCATCCCACTTTTCAGGGATTTTTGTTCTAACTGACACTGGCTGGAAATACTTGCACTTATTTTAAGTTCAGTTTTTCCTAGTTATCTAAAAAGATCCCACTGTACTTGCTTAAACAAAACATTTAAAAATGCAGTTGTCATCCATTCTATTCCTCCTGTAGCTGAACACTTTGTTGTTTTATAATAAATGGTGACATTAGTTCATATCATGTGATTAAAAAGGATTCATCGCACATTAGAGCCCATAATCGCAGCCTATAGTCTCATTTTAACATTTCTCCCTGGCATATCCTACTTGACCCTGCTTACTGCAGCATTTCTATTATGCTGTCTAAAAGGACAAGAGGACTGAACAGACACAAAAATGCAGGGGTGAACATTGCTTTCACACTCACAGCGACGTGCTCAGTACTGCCACAGCTCTAGATGAATAGAAGAAATCTGGAGTTCGGCCAACACCGCTCGGCAGAAATCTCCATCTTCCAAAAAAAAGTCCTGATGTGTTTAAAATGAACTGAACAACTAAACCAGTGAACAAGAACGTTCTTTCACAGGAAGACAGGACACCACTCAAGACAACCCGATTTAATAGGGTATCAGTTTCATACTTTACACACTGTCATTCTTTGGTGGTGTTTATTTTCTTCCTTGGCACGCTGGCAATGGTGGTAACACATGATGAGGATAAATATAAAAAGGCTGAAGGTGACTGATTAGATCTTTGTCTCTAACAGGTAATGCAGTGTTGACACATTGCTTAGGAAAGCAACCCAGCCATCACGGAGCAAAAGCACACACCTTCATGGTCCAACCTCGCTGCTGGTTTGCTGACATCATCACTAAAATAGTTTTCATATCTGCATTGAGGGAGACCAACAGCCAAAGCAGATCTTCCTTCTTTGAGCCCTTTCTTTTTTCCTCTTTCTTTTGAGAGAGCTGCGTATGGGAACAATACCAGGCAGCGAGAGGCTGTCTGCAGCTGGGCAGAGCAAGCTCTGCTAGAGCTGAGCTGCGGGCACGTTTGTGCCTCAGGTGGCGGGGGGG
>NW_009953505.1:4642654-4712850 GCF_000747805.2 Chaetura pelagica | reverse complement strand
GGTGTGGGGGTCTGGGGGGCGGGGGGAGGGCAGCGGCCCTGCTGCGGGACAGGGAAGGACGGCTTTGCAGCCATCCCGCAGGGCTCTGGCACCCCAGCACACTGGCATTCCAGCATCCCAGCATCCCAGCATCCCAGCACCTGGCACCCCAGCACCTGGCACCCCAGCACCCCAGCACCCCAGCACTCCTCTGGCACCCCAGCATCCCAGCACCCCAGCACTCCTCTGGCACCCCAGCATCCCAGCACCCCAGCACTCCTCTGGCACCCCAGCATCCCAGCACCCCAGCACTCCTCTGGCACCCCAGCATCCCAGCACCCCAGCACTCCTCTGGCACCCCAGCATCCCAGCACCCCAGCACTCCTCTGGCACCCCAGCATCCCAGCACCCCAGCACTCCTCCCAGCACCCCAGCACCCAGCACCCCAGCACTCCTCTGGCACCCCACACGCTGGTGCCACAGCCTGTTGCTCTTCTGTCCCCGGAGCTTCCAGGTGGAAATACGGCGCGAAAGAGCTCAAAGGAAAGCTCAAAGGAAATCCCAGCTTGAGTATTACTCTGCTACTTACACTTAGTTATCATTACTCACCATTACTCATTTAATTCCTCACCAATCTTAATGTTTTGCCGTTGCACTCAGCTCCTCACTGAAAACAGCCTGGAAGCCTGAACTGCCCTTTTCACATCGTCTTGGATTTTTGCTTGGATCCCCTCTTGTGGCCTGTCTGGTGGGGTCACCTGCTGGCAGAACTGAAGGAGCAAAGCGTGAGCAGGAGCATCAGGCAGCTGCTGTCCACACTGTGCCAGGCTCTGCCATCCCCTCTCCAGGGGAATCCTGCTCCAGGCAGGGCTGCCTTGCAGCACTGCAGGTGCTGCGTTCCTGGGGCCTCAGAGCTCTGCATTTGGTCTGGACTTTCTTGTATTTAGCAACTTTAGGATAGCCTTAGAGAGTAGCAGGTCCAAATGGAAGCTGCTGGGTGGGTGCATGGTGTGGTTGGGGTGAGGCAGAAGATGTCCCACTGTCCTCACAACCCCACTCCTGGGCCCCAAGCACAGCCACCTGCACATTTCAGAGCTACACCTCTGGCTGAGCCAATTTAACTCATCTTCTGAACAAAATCTTCTCCAGCTTTGCTGAAATCCAGGTGTGCAATTATGGCCTGCTACCCACCCAACACCAGTTTCCCCTTCCTGAGGAAAAGAAACCCAATCTATCTGAATCACGACACCTTGGCTTCATTTTAACACCCTACTCCACAGAGCTTATTGCTCCTCTCTCAATTGCTTTTCTTCTGGGACAAAGAAACAGGCCATTCCAGTGGACTCTTTTTTGCTTGGCAAAATCAAGTTAGACTCAGGTTTTACCCACATCTCTCGTAGCCCTCAAAAATGATATGTACAAACTTCTGTGCACAGAAAAACACATGAGACATCCCACAGTCAAAAGTATTTCACTTCTCTGCTGGGGGACTTTCCCTAGATTTTCAAAATTTAACAAAATCTTCCCTACTCATTTTGCAGAGGCTGGTTATCCTGGCTAGGTCTTTTTTCCACATTGTTTAACGTATTTTTTCATTGTGTCTTCTGAAGTACAGGCTTCAGGGCTACCTTACAGTGTGGGTGATGATACTCTGCCCTTCCCATAGCTTTCAGAGTCCTGTTGTGTCTCAGCTCTCCTCCTGCCTGGGTCCCCACAGACATCAGGTGGCTGCCATTGCCTTCTGTTTGCACTTGCACTGCAGAGCTCTGACACGTGAATAGGGTTTGGTGTTGGAACTGGTGTGTCCATTCCCATGGCTGTCAGAGGGTCCCTCCCCAAGGGAAAGAAGGCCTTTCTCATCTCCTGCCCACCAAAACCAGACCCCTTTACTGGCTACCACAGGTATTTTCCAGGTCTTCCAGAATCCATCACCCATTGGTGCTAATTCACCACTGAATCAGCATTTACTCAGCAAAAGTAAGAGTTCAATAGTTAAATAATTATTTCAAGCAGTACTAAGTTCCTCTATGTTCGACAGTTTTAAGACTCAGCTTGACAGGGTGCTGGGCCACCTCATAGAAACTATACTGTTACCTAGAAAGGTTGGACCAGCTGGTTCTTGAGGTCCCTTCCAACCTGCCATTCTAAGTACTTATGTGGCAGTAGTTACTTTAGCATCCAACCTCCTCATACCCAAAGAAGGGAAACGTAATCACTTTTCCAGCTGTGGATTTGCCCACTTCAGGACATCCAAGTTCAGGTGGTCTATGAAAATATGCAGGTGTGATATGGTTATTAACATGGAAACATTCCTCCAACACCTCTCCATGATTGCATCTTTATTTTGACAAGTCAGGATATTGCATGTTCACATCTATTACATCTAGAAAAATAAGCAGATTAGATAAAATAAATTGTGAACTTACTAGTAATTTGGGTAAATTAAGCACACTGGGGATGGGATTCAACTCTTCTAAGTTTAGATGGGGGAAGATCTCAGTTCCTTTAGAGCCCATGGTGACACACAGGCACTGCTGCCCTGTGATTCATCTGATGTGCACCAGATACCCACACTGGAATTTGCACAGTGGAGACCTGTGCTCCAAAACTGCCTGTTCTCTTGCTGAATTTGGAGGCACCCAAGGGGGTGAGCTGTGATGGAGATGCTGGCACCATGGAAGGGACTTCTCCACTTGCAGCTCTTTACTGCTGCTCTGTTAATATATGTGGCTACTGATGTGCTGTTAATTTAAAACACAGACTGCTGTGATGTTCAACCTCTCCCCCTCCGAGAGTCTCCACAGTGTTATGTTTTGGTCTAAAAAGCTGCAATGATTTTTCTGTGTATCTTCAAGTCACAAAAGGTATGCATTATCCCAGCATCCAACATCTGAGCCCACAGGAAGCCTGGAGCAGGTGAGGCTGGACCCAGAGGGTGGCTGCCAGCAGGCAGCAGAGTACCAGTTTTAGAGTATATTTCTTCCTTTAGTTCCTTTGGAATTATTTTCTCCAGATGTGTTCCTTTGTGTTTTGATGCTATGGTTGCCAGTGCCAAGAGTGCTGGGCAGACACCCCCACTCCTGCCTCCAGCCAGAGACTCTGCTCCCTCCCCAGCCTCCCCCACATCATTTTTGCCTGGTCAGCGGTTTGGGTGGCCCCACACCACACCATTCCTCACTGCCATGGGTCACCCAAGGCTCTCATCCTCAGTTTGGGGTTAAAGACTCCATCACAACCTCTTCCCACACCCTTTTTGCCTGAAATACCCTATTCCTCAGTTATGCTGGGTGCCAGTGGGGCTCAAGCAGAGACAGCTGAAGGCCACAAATAGCCCACAGCTCCAAGAGTGATCCCAGCAGCACACACCTTCTTTTTTAATGCAATAGAGCTCCTCTTTCCTGACGAAAACAAGTCCCAGCCAAGACATGGGTCTTCATAAAACAAAGAAGAAAAAGTGGCTGAGGCTTCCTCTGTAGGTGTTACCTGCTCTGGGCCGCAGGGCCAGGGGCACGGCCAGTTGAGGCAGTGATTCCTCTTTACAAGGGTGCACCTCCCCTTCCATGCTGAGGGAGCCAGATGACAAGTCATGGCAGTGCCTGGGTCAGTCCTGCTGGACAGGCCCTTCCGGGTCCCCGGCGCTGCTCTGCTGCCTCACTTCATCTCTCTGCTCTGTCAAATGGGAGAGAAAAACGCGCAGTGTAGAATTCCCCCTCCTGTCCCTGACTGCTTTTTAATTGCATCTTTTTGTTGGAAATGGCCTGATTAACACTGGCTCTGTCTTGTCTTGCTTTATTGTATCACATCTGTATTCCTGGAGACCAGCACCACCGGCACAGAAGAGTTAAAATCAGGTTCCTGCTTCCCTCCTCATTCCTGGAAAAATAACAACATTGATCTTTCTGAAATCTCGTCAACACTATGCAATGAATGCATCTCATTCCACTTCAGCATGAAGCTCTCCGAGAGCTGCCCTGTTGACATGCCTGAGTTTTCAGAGAGTTAAAAAAATGTGGTTACATGGAGCTTTCATTGTCCCGGGTGTCAGTCCCGCGCGGGGGCCTTTGTCGGGCGCCGCGGCGCGTGGCCACGTGGCCGTCTCAGACACCACACACAATGGCATAAAAAGGCTCTCGTCTTGTCAGCAACACCACGTTTGGAGAAAAAAAAAAAAAGAAAGAAAAAATTTCAAGCAATTGTCTTCTGTTGCTAGAGCATATAATTTATCTTTTAATGCAAACAATGCAATATTACGTTAGGTGCTGACAGCATCACATGTTATTTAAAGAACTGGTTTTGGTTGCCTAAATTCTTACTTTAAAATAAATTTATCACCAGTGGCCCTGGACTTTTGTGAAATTTTCCCAATCTGTTCTTCTCTGTCTGACAAGCACATCATGGCTGCACTGCAATCTGCCTCCTCTCAGATACCACAAACTGACTTGCCTGGCACTGCCAGTGAGATTCCTGTTTAGCCAGAGCACCTTTTACAACACTTGGAAGTTTGAACAGCTGAAAATTAGGTTGAAAATGAGCACAAATTGTGGAGAAGCATTATATATCAGGTATTCTCCTGCTGACACACACTGTTTGTTCTGTGAAGATGGCTGTTGAATTTCTTCTGACCCTAGACATATGGAAGGCAAATCTGGCAGAAACTATTGCAATATATAGTAAATTGAGTTAATGTTCCCACTTATAGAAAAAAATCTAACTGATTTAAGTCTTACTGTGACTGAAAAATGTAATTACCATAATACATCAATTCAGCTGTGTTCAAGCTCATGGAAACCAATGTCACTGCTTTCCTTTCCTGCAGCCACCATTATATGAGGACCTCCTGGTGGCAGGTGGTAAAGCTGCTACAGATGAGCTTCTAACAAAGGTTAATATATCCATAGCAATTTTGTATTAAATAAATAGCATTTGATACTGGGAGATTTATAATTATTATGCAAAATGGTTAGTACTAAAAGAACATTTTCTGTTAAAAGTTATTTCTCTCAGGTGGGTTATATGTGCTCAAAGATCACTAGTGAACATGACTCCAATGGGAGAAATTGCTTCTACCTTCTCTTGTAACCAGCAAATAAGCAGGACCTTGGCAAGGATAGACCTCTCTTTCTTCTGGCTTGGAAAGAATTTCTAGCTTGCCAAATAATGCAAAGGCAATTTGAGGACTTTGCACTTACAGTTCAAGCAAAAGTTCCCTGCTCCTCCCTTGTGAAATGCACTCTTTTGCCAGGTTTCCAGTCCTTGTGTCACACATTCAGTAACAAGTAGAACGGAGAGATGTGTTTTATGTTCCTAGTGTTCATGATTCTTACTATCAGGGACAAAGGAGGGTTGCCTCTTGCACTATTCCTGCTAGAAGAGGTGAGAATTTGCCCTTACAAGCCCACAGTGATGAAGCTGAGGGATGGGTGAGCAACACAGAGTTTGGCCCCCAGGAGAAGCTGTTTAGTGGCCTGTGCTCACAGCAACACGCTGCAAGTAACATGGAACCTCCTGGAATCACTGAATTGGCTTGTGGTTTGATGGGTGGGCTTGGTGGGTCAGTCTGAGCGGGTTTAGAGGAATTTCATAGGCATGGAAGAATATGTGCAAAGAAATTGAAGCAGCCCTGACAACAGCCAGGCAGTTGTGAAAGGGGAGACTATTTGGCAGCTGCTTCATAGACCCCTCTCCTCCATGAGCTCAGCAAAGTCTTGGAGATGAGAAAACATGATCAAGTCCCCGCTCTGAGGCAGTGACTTTGGCCTGGAAAAGGTGCTGAAGGTTTCTGTCCTACCTCCTTTCCACTTCAGCCACCCAGGGTTATGCCATGTAGAAAAGTTGGTGGCAAAATCCTTGATGGGCCGGTCAGCAACTGGTCTAGTCCTAAAGGGCACATCCAGGTGCACCTCAGTTTGGGCAGTGGTCACAAGCCAGTCAATTCCCTTTCAGGCCACATGAGTCTGCTGCGAGGGTGGACCTTCTCTGACAGATTGGGCTCCACTCAATATCTGCCAAAGCTGTAATGTTTTGGAATAGAACAGGCAGAAAGTCTCCAGGTCAGAGTAAAATGAGCACAGCTGGAGGTCAAAGCTCTAACATAAAGGAGGGGAGATGTGGCCAACAGTTATGTGTTATATACAGTAATGGTTTCACATACAAATTCCATAAGCCTCAAATCAGTTGTCCGACAATTCAGACAAGTTTCGGTATCTCTTCAGTTGGCTGTTGGGTTCACACCACTGAAAAGTCACACAGATGCTTTCTCACAGAGGCTGTTTCTGGCCAGCACAGTTCCAGGGAGTGATGTACACATACAGGCTTATATTGCCACAGAAACAGCTCTAAAATGAGAGTCCTCACTTGATGAAGGATGAAGTTCTCCATCTGAAAGACCTGCCATGTGCTAGTAAGAAAAATCCCAAGACCTGTAGTTGTTTCTAATGTGGACTCCTGTCACATATGCCTTGCTCTGACCAGGGAAGTTTCCTTCTGAGGAAATTAAATCTTAGCAAGACTTTGATATCGAATGGGCATGCATGTGCATCTGCCATGATGAGAAATGTGCCCTTACAATCATATTTCTCATCTGGTACATCTATAGGAAATCAGCTTCTACTCAGGGTCTCTTTATGACCAAACCCAGTTCCTCATGGACTGAAAATCATTAATGAAAAGTTTCCTATGCTTTATTTCCCTTCCTCTACCAGATGTCCTGGGGCAGGCCCTCCTTTTTAGCCCTGGCAATTTTTGTATTGTCTTTCTTAACCACAGACACAGAAATAGACCTTCTATAGAACCCAAACCATTACTTGCTATAGTCTTGATCTCAATTCACAGAGCAAATAAATCTGTTTCAAAGGCCTTTGCTATTCTGTCAGTTACCTTCCTGAAACAAAAGACTAGAAATTACAGGCTACAAATGCTCATCTTCAAAATCTTTTCAAAGAACAAGCTCTGTAAGGCAGACCAAGCCCTTCAAGGATTCCTAGCACTCTCCTTGGTACCTGCATTTTCTGTAAGATAGTTTGGATTAGCTGAATGCTAATTCCTCTCACAAGTTTAGAATGATACAAAAACAGGCTGTAGCAGAGCTTCTAGAGCTGCATTCAAACAAGTCAGCTCATGTTAAATTCCCTAATTAATTTCCTTCACATGCACTCCTAGGGTCTGCCAGGAACCCATAGTGGGAGGAGCTGGCAGGCTTCTGTTGGAGATATGAAGACCAGAAGAGTTTTCAGGCATGGTTGGTGCATGTGGCTATCCACTGTAAGAGACATTCCTAAAAAACATTTTCCTTCTATTATTTTGCTTTTTTAATGCTAAGATACAAATTTAATGTGCACCACAATGTGAGAGAGAAATGATAGCAAGTTCTGGATGGATACACCTGCTGGCTCTAGTGTTAGGAAACATCAAAACCCTGTCAGGGCCAACACACTCCAGGACTGCAAAGTTGAGGCAGATCACTTTCTGCAATCAATATGTATAGGAGAGAAACACATCAATGCTACAGTTCGTGTCACCAGCTCCCAACCTGAAGGATCCAGCAACGTCTGGGGCATCTCGACATGAATCTAGACTAGTGCCTAAACGCACTCCCAGGGATTTTGGAAGGTCTCACACTACTCACCCTTCCAGCCCTGCAGGTTCATGAGATTCCCACCACAAGCCCTGCGAGACCAGTGATGAGACAAGACAAGTCACCAGGTGGTTGCTTCCATGACAGGAACCCTGCAGGCAGGGCACAGAGGTCACCCTGCAGCACCAGGATGGAGCAGCCACTGCTTTACCCCTTGTGACTGGGCACCTTTTCCAGCAGCATGTGGGAATTACTCCATTAGTGAGAAGGAACTAACATACAAGAGCAGGCTGGAGTGATGTTTCCCAGGACAGGCAGCTCCATTGCTGCCAGCAGCACAGTGCCTCAGCTCCCAGCCTCCTCCACCAGACCAGATTTAACACCCCTCAGTGCACCACTAGCTCCTGGCGACAGTGAGGATGCCACCGGCACTGAGAAATCAGTTTCCTCCTGGTAACAATCAGCTCAGAGGAAGACAACAGCACAAGAGATCTCCTCTTTTCCTCAGGAACTTCCTTTCCTGTGCAGGGAATGGCTGCACCCATGGGAAGGCAGAGCACAAAAAGACCTCATACATGGCCTTATTTCTCTGAGGGCCTTTTGCAGTCCTGTTCTCCCCTGCACAGCAGAAATCTGTCCCAAGGTGGTGCTGGAGGAACAGAAGGAGCTTGCAATATCTGCTTAAAAATACAGGAATAGATTTCACTTTCTTGCATCTAAAGACAAAAATCTAAACCCTGTTTCTGTGATTGCTCTCCTGACAAATAGACATCCAACCCTTACCTAGAAGAAGTGCTTACTTAGCACTGCTCCTTCTGAGATCACATCCAAAGGGGTTTCTGTAGTGTAAAAAAACACACTGTGAAGAGGCCACTGCTTGTCTTGTTTTGAATTCTCTTGCTTGACGATTTATAGTAACATCCGTTGTTATTCACTTCCTCTCTACTGAATTTAAGCAGTTCAAATCACTCAGTCTTTCTCCCAGAAAATCCTTTTCACATCTTTGCTAGGCTCTGATCCTTAAAAAGTTCAGTAATTGCAGCACAAAGGCTGGTCCCTTGTTAAACTGACTGCAGAGGAATTTTACTGGATTCTCTTTTATTCTGGCAATGTATCGAAATTTAACTCACCTAAGCTATTGCCTGTGGTTCTGGGGAATTTGTTGATGTGAGGAGTTACTTGCTGCTCTGAACCTCCTCCCCTCTTCTTTTGTGGGATTCTCTAGGTGAAGCTGGAGGAGAAATCACATTATTTCACAATGAGACACCAATGAAACAGACAATATCATCCCTTGGGGGTGAGCACACTTTTTTGATGTTGTTTGTTTTTTTTAATACATGTGAAAATATGCATTTGACATAGTTTTTGGGGATGAGGTGGGATTTTATCTTAAGAAATACTTTTTGCTTGAAGGTGAGCAGATGTGGCTGCTTCAGTGCAATGTGGTCATCTCTCTGGATGAATGTACATATGTAAATGCATAGTACAATCTATAGATACTTCTTTGTGAAGTATATCACTTCAAGTACTTGGGCTATAGGAGCTGCCCAGGATAGAAGACCACATGTATGAACAACCCTGTACATTGCAAAAGGTGCCTGGGCTCCTGTTCTCCAGCCAACACAAACTGAATGCACACTCTAGTAGAGAACTCAAGTTATTTCCTTTACAGTTCCCTCAGCTGACATTATACTGGTCAAAGACTGCTCTTTCTCCTGTTGTCTTTCTAAACTGTTCTATGTTAATTATTTAAAAAAACCCCTTTCACCTTTAATCCTGATAAGGTCACTGATACAGCCAGAACTCATCAGAGGAAAAAAAATACTTTATTGCTTAAGTTAATGGAAATCAGACTATAAATTTTTCAATACTTATTCTTTTGATTACTACCATAGAGCTGTTATATACTAATGTGAATGTCATGTCCAGGGCTACAGAAGAGACAAACAGAAAATGTTTTTAGATGTCAAGAGGAAGAGATACTTTTGGAATTTATTATTTTTTTTCCAGGCTCATGGTTTTGCAATGATGGTTGGTTCTCTCCTCCTGCCTTAGTGACACAGCATTATCCTGTGTCACTTCGCCTTCACTTTCAAGTATAGTGCTTTAAAAATTAATAAGACTAGAAATGCAAATACTTCCCTGCAAAATGCTTGCTGAAGCCAGAAATCATAATCTTCATGCTGTAGGTAGCACACTGCTTAGTCAGCAAACATACTAAGAAACAAAATATATTTAGTATTTTAAACCAGTAAAGTACTTTCAGTGGTTTGGCACAAATGAAATGTCAGCAGTTTAAGACAGATGACAAGGATGTTCCTGTTCACTTTCTAGAAAAGACACAGAGGTTTCATGTTTTATAAACCAGAACTTCAGCATAAACACAAAATGGGACTCACAAGTATCCAGGCTCACTGGACATGGCACAACCCACTAACGCTTTGAACACTTCCCTCCTCTGTCACTGTGAACCAGGAACAATTATTTAAATAAATCAATAAATACATAAATAAAGGAAGAAGATGCTAATAACCCTAACTTTCCTTGTATTGGGGAAAAGACCCACCTTGGAGGAGTTCTGAGAGAAACCAGAACAGCCTGCTTGTCCTTGGGAAGAACCAGTCACCAACATGTTTTATTTGGGGTTTTTTGAAGTGTACAAACTCAAATTCAGGCAACAGCCATAGCTCGAAGAAGGAGCTGGTTTAATGCTAGGTTTTGTCCTTTCCAGACCTCTCAAGTCCAAGCTGCCAGCTCCCCTGCTTGACCAAGTGATCTTGGCTTTCCAAAGCCTTGGCCTTTGGCACAGCTGTAAGCACCAGGTGACAGAAGGACACAAGTTTTCAGCATCTGCTCTTCAGCCACTCTCCCCATTTGGGGTCAAGGCAGGCAAAACCAGTCAAATAAAGATTTAAACTTGGGCAACAATTCTAGGAAGATTTCAGCACAATCAGGAGGGAAGAAGGCAGCTTTGCTGCTGCCTTGGCATTGCCCCTGCCCCAAGGCAGGGTGGCAGCCAGACATGGCCCTCACCAAACGCTGCTTCTCCAAGAAATGCCACGTGGCAGAGAAAGCAAAACTCAGGTGATGTCCAAGTCCTGTTTATACTCACATCCTTGGAGTTTGAAAAATTATTTGAATGAGAATCAAAGTTGTGCTTGACCTTCCCATGTATTTGCTTTTGTGAACAACTGCAGAAATTATTTGGCTTAGAAGTGGTTCCAGGACTCTCCCCAGCACTGGTTTGCCTGGGGAAAACCATGCATCCTGAGGGGAACAACAGAGTCTGAGCAGCTTTTCCCTGCTGTGACAAACAAGAGGGTGACCCTGTGCCTCTTTGCCTCTAGCCAGCCCTCACATCCTCCTGCCAGCAACAGAGGAAACAATCAATGGTGTCCTTGAAGAATTTTTCCAAGGATTCTATCTTCAGCAATTCTCTTCTTTCATTTAACAAAAAACTCAACCAACCAAAAAAACCCCACAAAAAACCAAAACAAAATAAAGGACACTAGAAGTAGAAAAAAAATTGATCGAACCATTAGTTGAAATGCTGTGGTGCCTCTCCAGTACCTGGTATACAATACAGTGATTTAACTGCATTCTTCCCTACTCAAATGTGCTGTGAATGCTGTATCAGTGGCTTTACTCCACAAAGCCAGCTACTCTTGGGAGAGGAATTAAAAATATTCCCAAGATATATATATTTGGAAACACCAACATACTGATATCCTGAAAATACAACCAGCTGGATTAAGTCCTTTTAAATATACACCTTGTTCTCATGCCCACTGGCAGCATACAGCAGTCACTGGGTGAAATCCTTTGAGCCAGGCTACATGGGAAGCTGGAACAGCTGAGAGAAGCTTGGAAGAGATCATCAGAGATTATCAATCAAACCTGTACTCCTGAACTGTTAGCCTTTCAAAATGGATAAAACCAATCTTTTTCATCCCTTCTCTTTGAGTGCTTGCTCACTTCCCATGGCCATCAATACCACCTACCTCTCTGTCTCCCCATGAAGCTCTTTACCACAGTGACACGGCCTGGACTTAATAACCCAGGAAGGTTAGAACTGGACCCCCTTGCTTTCTAAGCTTCTGCTGCAATAGAGGAGCCAGGTGTGGCTGGATCCAGTCCTGCAGTGTCACAACTCAGACAGGGTAGCCCAGGGAGGTTAGGACTGAACCCCCTTGCTTTCTACACCTCCTTCAGAGAGGAGCTGAGGTGCAGCTGGGCTCAAAATCCTTCTCTCAGACCTGGTCTTTTCCCAGAGAGAGTAAATGTATGATGGTCCAAGTAAAGGCTCGACTGTCCAATACCCCTTGATCAGCTTCAGGTGCAGCGACACACAAGGTCTGCTTATAACAAATAACACATTTATTACAGCAGTAGGAGTTACTATTGAATGACCTAAACAAAACCACCCACATTGATATATATTAAATAAGGAAAAGGGGATGAGAAGAAAAAGGTGAGAGGAAAAGGGGTGAAAGAGAGGGATAAAGAGAGAGAAATAAAGAGAACAGGAAAATCACTGGTCCTGGATCCAGCATCATTGGTCCAGCCAACATGGGAGGGTCGGTGTCGATGGTCAATGTTGATGAAACTCCCCAAGCCCATCATTGCAGCCCCCTATTTTATAGGACTAGAATCTTGATTTCACAACGAGTAGGTGTGATGGAGCCATACATGTGTGAGCAGCTGGAGTGGACCTGCCCCTCTGCCCCTCGATCATGTTGTTATCTCAATCCTGTCATTATCTCAACCAAGCAGGCCTGAGGCCTATGCAGGTCATTCCTGCAGTCTCCATCCTCCCAGGCAGGCCTTTTGGGATGCAGATGAGCAGGGGCTACAATGGGGTTTCGATACCATTTCCCAAAGCAGGTCTGGAGGGCTGGTCCCTCACATACACTAGTGCCCCACTCACATCCTTTCTGATATTTTGCCTGGGAGAACTGGGCTGGGGAGGGGACAGGCTTTTGTAAAGGCAACATTAAGGTGCAATTATGCTTATTAAGGGATGAGGAAAAGATGAAATTATAATTTCAGCTCCTTCCCCACCCAATACTTATATTGCACCCAATTATGAACTCGTCATACATAGCAGATATTCCATCATACATATTCCAACAGCAAGGAACTCTGAGGAGACTAGGACCTCCCTGATAGCAAAGGAAAGGGCCCAAGAGCAGCCCTGTGCAGAACAGGAGAGGGAAGCCCTGCCTGCAGTAGGACTGCCAGTCCTCATCAGAGTAGCACAGTGAGGGGGCACCCATCTCGTCCCAGTGTCATCTTTGCAGATCTGTGAGATGCCTGCTGTGCTCATGGGTGTTTCAGGAGGTGGCTAATTAGCATTACAGACACTCACACCAGACTAAGTTTTGAAGCACATGCCCCATTACACGCTTGTTTCCAACATCCATGTCATGGTTCCTGTGCTGAGGCTTCCATGCTTCAACATTTTATATGAAAAAGCTGTCAGGGGAAAGATTTATTTCTGACTTGAGAAACTGGAACTTGCCACACTTAACCAAGCCCCTGGGGACAACCCCTGTCAGAGCCTCAGGAGACACACACAAACCCTATGGCTTCGCCCTAATCCTAAACAAAGCATAGCTCAAACTTCAATGCTTCCAAAACACTGTTAGCATTTGCTGTTATAGCCCAGAGCCTCATTTGGCTTATGATTATCTTAAATCTTGGTAACTTCTTGGCCACAAACACTTTGAATTCCAGTTTCATTGAGAGCCCCCACAGTCCTTGGTGCAAGGGAAATCAAAAAGCTCCCACTCAACTTACTCTGCATCATACTTGGTCTGGAGTGCAACGTGCATCGCATAATAACACTGTGAACATCATGAACTGAAAAGGGAAATGAGAATATTTAACTGCCCTTCATAACAGTAACAGAGAGAAGCCAGAAAGTGAGTATTAGATTAGAGTAAAAAAAAAACCTTCTGTAATACTAAAAAATGTCAGCAAAAATGGGAACGGGGTGAGTGCCTTCCACCACTCATGCCTTTTCAATCCCATACATCTCCTTTTGGACTGCAGGCTGTCCTGTCTTCCCACCTAATTCGCACAGCCTCTCACAGAACTAAGGTGAAGATACTGAGAAAACAAATATTGCTGCGTTACAGTCACACTGTGAGAACTTGAAAGACAATTAGCATGGCAAATGTTGAAATTAGTCCACAACCTTTTGTTCAATAGAAGTTAATTGCCATAATTTATGCTTAGTTCAGTAATTATGAAAAGCTGCATCTTCATAGAATCATAGAATGGTTAAGGTTGGAGGGGACCTTAAAAGATCATCAGGTTCCAACCTCCCTGCTATGAGCAGGGACACCTCACACTAGACCAGGCTGCACAAGCCTTATCCAACCTGGCCTTGAACACCTCCAGGGAGGGAGCATCAACAACTTCCCTGGGCAACCTATTCCAGGACCTTACTACCCTCATGGTGAAGAATTTCTTCCCGATGTTTCACCTAAATCTCCCCTCTTTCAGTTTAAAACCATTACCCCCTGTCCTATCACTGCCCTCTCTGGTGAAAAGCCCCTCCCCAGCTTTCCTGTAGCCCTTTTAGGTACTGGAAGCCACTGTGAGGTCTCAGACCCTTCATAGCACAGGTTCTTCATAATTCATAGCAAATGTTCTTCAGACTGCCATGACTACACATAATTACAGAAAAAATACCACTAACAAAGCAAATTTCTTTTCTGAAAATTACATTAGTTTTTCACAGTTTCTCACAATGAGCTATATTTTTCATGTAATTTGCCTGTTGCTGCCATCTAATTTCCTTAATGTCTGAAGGCTACTACTCCACCTGTAGACTGCTCAAAACTGGATCTCAAACTAAGGAGATGTAGAACACGTGCTGGCATGATTTGAGAAGTTAGAAAATCCTGCCTGGCCTGGCCAGCACTGCCAGCAGCCCTTGAGCACACAGAGCAGGGGAGTCCCCAGGCTGCATTTCTCAGGTGGGCTGTGCCAAAGCTCACAGGGATGGCCAGAACACCCAGGTTGCCTCTTCACACCCTCCTAAGGTGGAAAGCGAGGGTTCCTGCCATGTGTGATTAACTCAGAACCTCTGTGCAGAACAGAGCATCGTGTTTTCCTGCACAGCAACCTGCAGGCAACTCCTTGACATCAACCCCATTCTAGTCCAGCTGCTGACAGTTCTTACACAGACAAAAAAACCCTGGAAGCATTTACCCTGAACCCCTAATTATTACAAAACTGCTTGTCTTTATATTTTTCAGAACTAAGGCCTTTTATTGCATTTTATGTCACCATTCAATTGAGGATTAAATTGCATACATTGAGCCATGATGCATTCTTGACTGCAGTTATCTCAGCAGTTTACAACATTAGATCTAAACACTTGAAAAACATTATTGCTGATGATGGAATAGCTCCATCTTCTGGAATAAAAGTTATTTTCTTGACAACCATCATCACATTTCCAACATGGATCTATGTGTCAAAATTTCTATTTCAAAACCTAACTTGAATATTTTTACTGATATGGAAGGTGAATCTTGGGAAGAAAATGGGAGAAATTAGGATAATAATGTTGTCTCTGATAAAAAGTTCAAGGACCATTCATTCTTTTCTAATGACCTTGAAAATGCAGGTCTGTTGTACAGCATGCCACATTAAAACCTGATCTTATTATTTAAGAAATACCTGTAATCTGACTTCCAAAACAAGAATTTAAACTCTAAGACAAAACATAACACACGTATATAATTTTAGTCATGACTTAGAGTACTTCAAAAGCTTCACATTAAAAGTTCCTGGTGTTTTAAAAGTGTGCTAGTGGTTAAAATACTGTCCTAGCCAGGGAGTGATTATAGCCCCTGCTGAAGTACTTGAAGTCAGAACCATAGCAAAGGGGCTACAAGTGATCCTTACTGCTATTTATTAAAAAAACATGAAATCTCTGTTTAAGTATTTCAAGTTAAGTACATAATGCATTTTAGGCAGGAAATTAGTAATGCAAATTTCCATCCATACAATTTAACTTATGGTCAAGTCAGGTGTTTAACTGGAGAAGCCAAAACAAAACTGTGATTACCACTTCCAACCTACCACTTTTATGTACCATGTGCACATTCTGAGGCTGTTGCTTGAAAAAAACAAGCACTGATGCACTAAGTTCTTATGTACTTACTCACAAAAGGAAAAGAGCGTTGAAGTTGTTGGTGATCTACTGACTGGTGCTGCATAGTTCTTGATTTTACAGGAAGCATAGAGCCATCACAAAAACATAAAAAATTGAGCATGTAGCTCTCCATCTACTTTTGAAATAGCGGCAGATCTGAAGTTAATACATACTCACAGACACACAAGAATAGCAGAAATTTAAATGAACTTCCTTAACAAAACAAAGCAACTGAAGCTTTATTTCTCTATATAGAAAGAGGCATCCCTATGTGCATTCTTTTCAGCTTAGGAAAATGAAAAAAGCCATGCAGCCTTTGCAAGAAATATATCCTAAGAGGTAATGTATACACATAGGAAGTTTGCCCTTTAGCAGATGATTCCTCTCAACAGATGCTTAATACCACTTAGGAGGGCCAAACTTACAACTGCTTTATGGTAGAATATTCTACTACATTTTTTTCAGTACAATAGCAGAACCAATGTATACATCATATTGCTCACATCAGTTAAATAAGAGCAAGTAAAAAAACTTAAGCAGCTAAATGTGCATCTGGAAATCAGACTCCTTATGCAAAGTAAGCACGAAAGGACAGAGAACAAATTAAAGGACTTTTCTTCCAAAAAAATCATCTTTCAACTTTCTGCAACTTCACATCTCATATGGCTTTTGAATGGAGGGATTTCATTGAAAGAATTTTCCCACCCATAATCAAGTATTGACTGTATTTATATACAGCAACCCAAGGACAAACAAATGTTAAAAGTTTAGCATACCATATCACTTTATGTAATGCAGCATCAAAATCCCTTCTGCTAAGGCTAGAAAGGACACATTTACAGGAATATGAGGTACTGGCATTTGTGGTCAGAAAAGTAAAGGAGGAAAATAATTAATAGCATTGTCATCAGATGTGTCTTTTCTCTTTTTCTTTCTCAAGTTTTTGGTTATGTTTTGTTTTTTTTTTTACAAAATACATGCCTTGATGACCACCTGCTTTAAGCTTAAATTATTTTTCTTTTTTAATTTTTTTTTTTTTTTTTTGTAGGGGCAATTGAGAGAGTCACAAATAAGGAAAAGACACTAAGGTTTTAATAAGGGCAACAAAAAAAATGTTTTCACCAGAATAGATTCACATTACAGTACACCAATATTGACAGCATTCTCTTTTGTCTATTTTTGGTACATAAGATGGAATCTCTCTACATAAACCTTATAAGGCTTCAGTAACTAAAAAGTAAAAAACCTATTAGTTTACAATTTATTTAAAAAGTCTGAAAGACACAGCAAGTTCTAAACTTTAGTAGTGCTACCCATACACAACCATCTGGTTTAAGAACCCATTAGAAGAGCTTCCACCCAAGGGAGTTTCCAACAGCCAAGTTGTGCAATCTGGATGTCTCTTACTACGAAGGGAAAAAAAACAAAACAAACCAGACACATGGCACATTCTCATTCATATTTTGCAATGTAAAAAGTTACAAACATACCTAATCAAATAAATAATAATAAAAGAATCTGAAATGTGTTTGTTATGTATCCTAGAACGACTACTCAGAATAATGGAAACTTTCACTCACAGATTATTTACATGGCAATACCCAGGCGAGGGTACACACTGCTACAAAATTCATAAAACGAAGGGTAAACTTGAAATGTTTTCCATAGTAAAGGTCTAGCAGCATGACTATATCTAATGCTGTTTGCTTTCTTGACAGTTTTTGGAAATTTGCTTTAATCTATGTCTTCATCCAGTTCGTAATTGTCTTTATCATAAATATCTTTTACTAAAAGAACCCGTACGAGCATGTTTTCCAAAGTGCTGCGGTCCAGTGACGTCGCAGTGTACCAGACGGGGCTCTCCGCAGAGACAGAGCACTCTGGCTGCAGATAGAACATGTCTGTCCTCTGATTCAGATTCTGTGGGCTGCAAGGGGGGAAAACAAAGGGGGTTAGAAGAACAGCCTCACAGGACAAAACAACACATTGGCACTTCTGACATCCTCTGTCAACTAAACTCCAACTGTACTTGGGCGAGTCGCAAAAAGATGACGAACGTGGAAGAATGTGGTCTTGTTCCCAAGGCAAACATCGACGGAGTCGTGATGGGTCTGGTGCAGGCCAAGGCAGCCCCACAACCCCAGAGCAGCCAAAAGCAGACACCTGGGGCTGAGCAAGCATATGTGAGACCACAGATTCTTTCAGCTTTCAGAAATGAGCAGCTCCAGGACTCACTAAACCAGAAAGGACTTTCTTTCTATTTAGGAACCTCTGATTGACAGATTTGCAAAGACATCAGTAATTGCTTGCACCACAGCCTGATGCAGCTATCTCTAGATACAGAGCCTGGGGTTCCTTTGAAAGTCAAGGATGGTAGTTAGGAGAAATGAACAGAAATACAAGCTAAAACTCCTCCTCCAATTTTACTTAAACGGTCACTTCAGTCTTTAAATCCTGTAGCTTCTGACTCTGGAGTTCGTATACATGCATGATCCAGGTCAGACAAGCCTCTATCCTCTATCCTCCAAGCCACTAGAGAAGATCTCTCAAGGAAATTCTAGCATTTTGTCCATTTAGGCAAGTCTCAGAATTCTGCATGTCCATGTGCTTACTCATGCTCCCCTCGTAAGTACTGCAGAGCTGAACTGTATTTCATGTTGTTTGATAAAACAAGCATTTTTACCAGCTCATCTTCCCAAACTAGCTAGTAACGTTTCAGGTGTTGCTTTTCACCTGCAAGGATGAATGTGGGCTTGTTCTATTCTCACATAAACAAGATTAAGAGACCTATAAGAAGTTTAAGATATTATAGTAATTTAAATATTTTAACTCCCTTTTTGACAAGTCAGTATTTTTAGAGGAATAAGCAACCATAGCTCATAGCTGTGAGTAAGAGGATCCTGAAATTTCAGGTGCAACTGTCTACCAACTGCCAAGTATACTTCAAATAGCTGGCATTACCTTAAATTTTACAATTGCTTTAAAATATTTTATTAAAATTATCTCATCAAAGATGCAGGGTATGTTCCTGTAAGTGGAACCAGGAGAAGGAGTCTGATGCTCTAGCCAGCAATGGTGACCAGGATCTGTATGACAGCAGGACTTGAAACCACACTATAAATGATGCTCCAAATGGGTTTAAGTGTATTCTTTTCCCTGAAGTTGAGAAGTTTCTAAAGAAAAATAAATTATTTGTTCTCTCCCCACTGCTGGCTGTGTAACTGGGTTTTTTGGTAGCGGGGGAAGGGCCTCAGGGGTGGCTCCTGTAAGAAGCAGAGAAGCTCTCCCTGCTCCAAATCCAGCAAAGGAGCCATTTTAGAGACAGTAGATGTGCCTCAGCGATTAACATATGAAAGAACTGATATAACACCTGAGCAGAGAAGCACTTAGAGCTGTGCTGGAGGAGAAGAGCTGTGCTGGGGAAGCAGAGTGGTGCTGGTGGTTGGTGGGGAAGAAGGTGCCCAAGCAGGAGTTTCCCTGCAACCCATGGTGAGTTGGCAGCTGTGCCCCTGCACTCGTGGAGGAACGTGGTGGGACATTCCCTGAAGGCACCAGGAGGGGTGGACTTGGCCAGTGGACTTGGATTTTGTGGCCAGTGGATTTGCTGCCTGTGGACTCTTGATTGTACAGCTTTGGAAGACCCCGGTGCCACAGGAGTTGGCTGTTCTCGAAGCAGCGCCTGACTCTGTGGGAAGCCCAGGCTGGAGCAGCTCTGGACCTCGTGGGAAGGACTCAGGAAGGAGAGGTTCGTGGAGGACTCTCTCCCATGGGAGGGACCCTGTGGGGAAGCAGGGAAGGACTGTAAGGAACCCTTCTTCCTGAGGAGGAAGGAGCAGCAAGAACCACCAGCCTGTGAACTGACTCTAAACCCCATCCCCAGTCCCCCTGTGCCGCTGGGGGGAAGGAGGGAGAGAAACCGGGAACAAAGGGATTTGGGCCCGGGAAGAAGGGAGGGGTGGGGTAACATATGCAAGCCCTGCTCTGTGTGTGTCTGTGTCCTGTGTGTGTGTGATTAGTGTGAAATTAATTTAATTTTTTTTTCCCCAAGTTGAGTCTGTTTTGCCCGGGACCTTAATGGGTGAAGAACCCTCCTCGTCCTTTGTCTCGACCCATGAGCTTTATCCTCCTCATTCCAGAGTGTGTGTGTGGGGTGGGGAGTTGAGTGAGCGGCCATGGGGCTGTTCCTTTGTTGTTGTGTTGGGCCCAAACCACGAAAATAACTCAGGTCAAAAATCCAGCTTCACCTTGAGCAATATAGCCTCTCCAAACCATGACAGCAGTCAGTGTGAAGGCAAAAAAACCCCCTGCAACAATCAGAATCAACTGAGTTTATGAAAAACAGATGCTTGCATTAAGAGGCCACTCTTAAAGTTACTCTTCATTTGTTTTTCATGTTTATCACACGTTTTTCTGTCTACACAGCACATAAGCTTTCTTTACTTCTCAAGAATACGATGTTATTTCCTAACACATGTTGAGTCTCATACTTAATTTGATTTACTATGCTGTATATACAATGTAATTTTATTTCTTTGGAATCACAAGCCTGTATTTCACTTAGAGTAACATAATATCTCCATTAAAATCAGTCAGTTGAATGGTTGTTCCAATTAAAGAAAAGTATTTCCCATGAAATCCTGTTTTCAAACACTTAGCGGCTAAATTGTTGTGGGTTGGTTGTTTGGTGTTGCTTTTTTAGAAGAGTTGCCTAAGCATTTCTTTTTAATGAATTAATTTCTGTGCAGATTGGAAGGAAACAAGCTATTTCTAAATGCTGGGTCACTGTCAGTGGCATCTTCTTCTACTTCAAGATTTTAAACATGCTTTCAAACAAGTACTTCAAAAGCATCTACATTTCAAATTCCTGATAAGCTAAAATTAAACAAATCCATTGTCTCTAGTCTATTCTTACTGAAGAGACAGCTACCTCACCAATGGACACAAACCTCAGTAGCAAAACCTACCATATCTTTTGCTGGTAATTCTCCACAGAGATACTTGGTGTTTCCTGGTAAGAAAATTGAATCATACTGTCATTCCCAGGTCAAGTCCTTCACAATTAACACTGAAGTACTCTGCTTCTCCCACTTTCTGTGTGTCTTGTCCAGATACACAACTGGAACTCTCATTTAGCTATTTACCAGAATCTCAGTCCATTCCCTTTGCTTGAATGTATTACATGTTGCATCAGAATATTTTCCTTTTGTACCTGGTCTACTCCAGACCACCTTCTGTATTACCCTGTGTCATACTTACCTTTTAGACAGATAGCACTCAAACATTTTCACAGGGCATCTAGCTGGATCAGACGTGTTTTCAATTTGTTCAAATACTGGTTCATCATCTTCATGTTTCCTTTTTCCAGTAGTAATTTTATCTTTAAGAAGAAAATCAACATCATCTAAGCCATAATCTGAAGTTATTTTACATTCCTCAGTAAACACCTGAGAGTGGGCAGCCCACCAAGCACTACAATGCAGTCACCATAGCTATGCCTATCTGCACACTGGAAATGCCACCTACAGCATTTAACACAGACTCACAGGCTCAAAGGGACCATTTAAGGCAGAGACCCTGTAGTCTCCATGGAGCCCAGTCCTATTCAACATCTTTATTGATGACCTGGATGCGGGGATTGAGTCCACCCTCAGTAAGTTCGCAGATGACACCAAGCTGGGGGGGAGTGTCCATCTGCTGGAGGGCAGGAAGAAGCTGCAGGAGGATGTGGACAGGCTGGGTTGATGGGCCAAGGCCAGTGGCATAAAATTCAGTAAGACCAAATGCAGGGTCCTGCACTTTGGCCACAATAACCCCAGGCAGCACTACAGGCTGGGGAGGAGTGTCTGGAGAGCAGCCCAGCAGAGGGGCCTGGGGATGCTGGTTGACAACCAGTTGAGCATGAGCCAGCAGTGTGCCCAGGTGGCCTGGAAGGCCAATGGCATCCTGGCTTGTATCAGGAATAGTGTGGCCAGCAGGAGCAGGGATGTGATTCTCCCCGTGTACTCAGCCCTGGTGAGGCCTCACCTCGAGTTCTGTGCAGTTCTGGGCCCCTCACTGCAAGAAGGATATTGAGGTGCTGGAGCAGGTCCAGAGGAGAGCAACGAGGCTGGTGAAGGGACTGGAGGGAAAGTCTTACAGGGATAGGCTGAGGGAGCTGGGGTTGTTTAGCCTGGAGAAGAGGAGACTCAGGGGGGATCTTATCACTCTCTGTAACTACCTGAAGGGAGGTTGTAGTCAGGTGGGGGTCGGGCTCTTCTCCCAGGCAACTAGTGACAGGACAAGCGGGCACAGCCTGAAGCTGCACCAGGGGAGGTTTAGGTTGGGTATTAGGAAGCTCTTCCTCATGGAGAGGGTGATTAGACATTGGAATGGACTTCCCCAGGGAAGTGGTGGAGGCACCGTCCCTGGATGTGCTCAAGGAAAGGCTGGATGTGGCACTTAGTGCCATGGTCTGGCCCATGTGGTGGTGTTTGGACATAGGCTGGACGTGGTGATCTTTTCCAGCCTTGCTAATTATGTGATTAAAGATCCAGGAGCTGAAAGCTGCTAAACTTTAAGCCAAGTCAGACCTCTGGTCCCTGGCAAGTTGCCTAGATGTCCCTCAGAGGAGCATGATGTGGATGCTCCTGCAATACTTATTCTGGGATTGCCATAGTACCTTCACTATCAGCTCTGCACAGGGAAGATACTTGATATCGAAGACAAGCTTTGCTTTCCATTGTTAGAGGATTTTTTTTCCACTGTCTAAAAACAGTGCCAAAAGAAAGTCTTAAATGTTGCTCCACTGTTTTCAAGCCAAAATATTTAGTGTTGAAGTAGAACAAAGTATTTAGAAGAGCAACGGGTGAATGTGATCCCAGCTGTTTTATCCTCCAAAGGTAATCTTCTTCAACTCGAGAGAATATTGATCCTTCAAAAAAAGAGTATTAGAGAGAACACAACGGATTAGCACATAAACTGTCCCAGTGAAAACAAATCAAGTTTCTGTTTACTGTAAGATTTAACAAAATGCTCATAACACAAGCCTCTAATAAGCACTTTTAATTATATACTCATACCCCCAAAACCACCTCTTAAAGACACAGACACTCCCTGTTTAAGGAACAGTCAATGAGAAATACCAGTATAGGCAATTTCCCACACAACACATCTCTGTTTAATTAAAACAGCCTTGCTTACATGCAGCTCCCTCATATTACATACAAACAAACATTCAAGGGGCTAATCTTAATCCTTCATAAAAATTGTGGTTTTGAGTTAATTTCGTTCTGCTCAGGCAAGGCCTCCAAGTAGCTATACCTTTTTATTTCTTATTGCTAATGGATACCTCACTTGGAAAGCACTCCAGGACCATACCAGAGTATAGGGAGGTCTCTATACAGAGGCTCTCCAGAGCTATACAAAGAACAGCCAGTATCAAAAAGAGAGAGGAAAGGGGCTGGTAAATACAAGTCCTCAGCTCAAGAGAGGACTGTGAGAAAGAGAAAAGAACAGTGGATTCCTCAGTTCAGCAACAACACTGGTCTGCTGAGGAAAATTCCTGTTTTCTCCATGAACAGATGATCCTCCTGAGCAGAAAGCCCATAGCAGAGAGCCCTCCAATACAACTGAGAAAGACTAAAATATATAGTTCATTAGCCCTACCCACAGATAGCCCTGTGCCTGCCTGCTTCCCATCCGGAAAAAAAATGGGCAAAAAATAAAGTCAGCTCAGGTAAAGAAAGAATACAAGTTGAAGAGCAGCTACTTATTCTATCTTTCTCTCCTAAAAATGCGTAGTAAACTTAAGATTAACAGGCAGTGGCAAAATTTGCAGCATGGATTACCAAGAAACAAGACAATAAACACAGGTACGTTCTTAACTGAACTCTTAGATGAAATCTTTATTATTTTTAATCAATTACTATAGCAATGCATAAAATGTTTGTATATATTTACATGCTTAGGAATACAGAACTATTAAGAGATGAAAAACATACGTGACCAAAAAGAAAATTACCATCTGGGAGTATGCTTGGTTGCCAACTTCTAAGGATTTTATTTAATTCCTGTTCAAATGTCTGGTAGACTGGATCAATAAATATGTTGTCCTTTCGATTACTTCCATATAAATACTAGAGAAAAGAGACAGATAATATTTACAATTCCAGATTAGAACAAATCCTGTGCTATAAGGTCCTTTTTCAGTACAACACTTGCAATTTTGTAAAAAAACCAGCACCTAGACATAAAGTAATGACACTTTTCAAATATTCAGCAATTAAAAGTTACCTCCAATGTAACATATATTGTATATTTCTAATTGGATATTATCACAGATTAATTACAACTCAAATATTTTTCTCTAAAATTCCTGGTGTGCAACATCATAGCACTGAATGGGGAGTTATTTAAACAAAACAAACAAACAAAGCCCAAACCCAAAACCTACAACTACCTTATCTTTTCCTCCACCTAGGACACAAACTAAAACCCAAAGCATTTAGTAAGAGCCTGCCATTTTAAATGTGAACTCTCGACACTGACAAAAGCATTTTCAACACAGAAGTGGGAGCAAAAATAACCCCACACATTTGTAGTAATGATATGCAGCAGTGCAAGAAAAATTATAGGATGAAGCAAGGTGCCTGCTTCTTCTGAAATCTAATTATATTAACCCTCTTGACCTTACAGACAGAAGCTCTTTTGAACCTTTACCAAGAATTAAGGGCTGGGGGCTAAACTAGTATTTGCCATTAGCCTCTCTGGAGACATTTCTAAGAAACAGAGGCTTGGCTTTTTTAAATTTTCCAGTTCTATGATACTTTTGTGCAGAAGCCTGTCATTAGTCTATACAGTAAAAGTGGGACAAAAAAATGTACTCACTTCTGTAAACAGCATCTATTTCTGTACACATTCTTGAAATAACATTAAACACAGCACTCATTTATCATAGAATCCTAGAATCCTAGGGGTTGGAAGGGACCTGGAAAGATCATCTAGTCCAACCCCCCCTGCCAGAGCAGGGTCACCTAGAGCACATCACACAGGAACGTGTCCAGGTGGGTTTTGAATGTCTCCAGTGAAGGAGACTCCACAACCTCCCTGGGCAGCCTGTTCCAGTGCTCTGTCAATATACTAGGCTGTTCAGCATATCTTGACTTCCTTATCTTTGCACTTTGTTTTATAGCAAGGAACTAATATATACACTCCCTAGAAGTCTCCAACATGACATCTTCATTCAGATAATTATTTTATACAATACATTTAACTAATTCTTCAAAGTACAATATTCCACAAAATGTCCTTGTTTCTACATACAGAATCACATATCAGTTTTGATTCTATAAAGCAATTCTAACCCAGATAATACAGCTCACTATAAGCTTAATGGGGTTTGTCCCTCTTTTCCCTGGCACATTTTTCCTCCATGGACTTTTCTTTTTCTCTGGTTTGCATTAACCACTCACACTGAATGCTGGCAGTGAAACTGAAACTGGATTGAAAACTGGTTCAAAACCAGTTCCCACACAAGCCAATGAGAACTCAACTAAAAATCACAGAATGATAGAATGATAGAATTGTTATGGTTGGAAGGGACCTTAAAGATCACTGAGTTCCAACCCCCTGCCATGAGCAGGGAACCCTACCACTAGACCAGGTTGCAGAAAACCTTGTCCAACCCGGTCTTAGAAACCTCCAGGGATGGGGCATCAACAACCTCCCTGGGAAACCTAATTCAGTGCCTTACTACCCTCATGGTGAAGATTTTCTTCCTAATATCTAATACCTAAATCTCCCCTCTCTCAGTTTAAAACCATTACCCCCTGTCCTATCACTGCCCTCTCTGATGAAAAGCCCCTCCCCAGCTTTCCTGTAGCCCCTTTAAGTACTGGAAGGTGCTATAAGGTCTCCCCAGAGCCTTCTCTTCTCCAGGCTGAACAACCCCAACTCTCTCAGCCTGTCTTCACAGCAGAGGTGCTCCAGGCCTTTGATCATCTTGGTTGCCCTTCTCTGGACCTTCTCCAACAGCTCCATATCTTTCCTGTGCTGAGGGCACCAGAACTGTACACAGTATTTCAGGTGGGGTCTGACCAGAGCAGAGTAGAGGGGCAGAATTACCTCCCTGGTCCTGCTGGCCACACTTCTTTTGATGCAGCCCAGGACACAACTGGCTCTGTTTCCTGTTTCTGTTTCCTGGCTCAGAGTAACACTTGTTTGGGTAAACCCTGACATCCTCAGTAGAACCTGTGAACACCCCAGACTGTTATCACCCTGCAGGGGATCTACAGAGAATGACATCATGTTGCAGACCCCCCTGCAGCACAATACCCAACAAGCATCCACAACCTTCACTTCCACACCTTAACACTGTGCTCTGCTACACTACAAGCCCCAGAGGGGGCAGCATTAGCATAATGCTAATTTCCACCTAGGATGAGCTCTACAGAAACTGCAGTGAACACAAAGGAACCCGACATGCCTGAATCCCACAGGCTGAGTCACTGGCCACAGCATTTGCCAACAAACATCTGCCAAACTCCATCAGCCTGAATTTTGCCCAAAACCCCCCATTAATATACATGCAAAAACAAGAACAAAACCCCCAATCTGTACTGGGAAAAATAAGGCCACAATGCGACACGGGTGCAAAGCAGGCTAACCCCTTCTTCTAGATGAACCCTCACCACAAAACGCCTGCATGACAATGCAACAACCTTTACTAACTGTGGTATTTTTCAGGATCAGTACTTCAGAGTTATCAAAACCTTTACTGAATCAATTCTGGCTGGAAGCACAACAACATCAGCTGCAAATGAACCTGACCTGAGAAAACGTACCATTTGACTCAGGGACAAGTTTGCTGGAACAGATTTTCCAAGGGGTTTTGGTTGGTTTTTTTATGAAAAATAATTATCTTCCTTTGAAGGTAAATTTAATCTAAGTTAGCAATGTATTTATTGTATTTGGCACAATTTAGTCTCCTCTGAGCCCCTTCTGAGTTAACCAGTGGCAATACTTTTTATGCAGTAGCAGAAAATTTATAGCCTTTCAGAAGTATCCATGTCAGGGTTGTCAGGCAGAAAGAAGGTCTAAGAAAACACTAGAAGGCGACGGAGTTTTGATGCACATTGCAACCACTACACTGCATTTATTGTACCACTACCTTGCTTAAACCTGCTTCTTCAGAAGGGTAACACACACCCATATATGTACAATTTGCCATTAGCACACAGACACTGGCTGCAGCCCTTGAGAGCTCATACACTCACATGTTTCTGTCCCTCACTTCTCTGTCTTCGTGACCTGCAAATTCCTCAAACAGGACACATCTTCCTATCTGTTTGAACAGTAGTGGCACAATTGGGAAGATGAGACTGTTAACATCATCTGAATTAAATATTGAACACTAAGTATAAGCAGTAATTACAGTAAAGTTCCCTTAATGTTCCAGCACTGTGTGTGTTGTATTAGAGCTCATGACAGCTGTGCTGGGCCACACAAACTTTGGTTCTGATGAGCTTAAAATACAAAAGGTTTTACACATAACTGGCTTCCACAGTGGAGACAAAATAGGCAATGTCAAAGGCACAAAGAGAAAGGTGAAAAAAATAAAAAAATACTACTTGACTTCCATTTTATAAACTCATACCTCACTGTATATTATTTACCAACTTAATGTAAGTATTTTCAATTCAACAGAAAGGTAGAGAGCCAGTATAGCATGCAAGTGCAGAAGCAGAAAGCTAGCCAAATTGAAACATGCCTTGTAGCATGCCTAGTATTGACTGAAATGCCAAACAGGGACTGCTCACTTATCAAATTTCAACCATGAGGCAAAGCTATCAACTAACTCCTTAATAATGCATACCTGCAATATAGAAAAGTTAGTGTAGGTACTATTTATATTAAGAATATTTTTATTTTAACTTTTGTTATTTGATCCAAGTCCTGTGCCTTAAGTATGAAACTGTTTAAGCAGGACTGCAAAGCCTGTGAACTGCTTGCTTTTCACATCACATGCATTTTTTTTATTGCCTTTTAACTTAAATTAAATCTTCTGTGTTCTCACCTTTGAACACTGCTGATGTTATCTATGATTTGCCTTATGTACCAAGAATTAAGACATCCTCTGCTTAACACATAAGCTGTGGAATAGCTTTTCTTATTATCTAGTGATATATTATTGCCTTCACATACAACGTATCTAAACTGTCTTCCTTTATCTTCAAAATATAATGTAATTACAGTTTGTGAGCAAAGTGTGTGTGTGTTAAGACGGTTAATATAGCAGAGTTTCCTGCACTCTACCAAAAAGCCTGACTACCCATTATCTACAATATTCAGTAAATTATACTCTCCCCTAAAGACACTTCAAACAGCTTGTTCCCATGATAAATTAAGTAACTGAATTTAGTAAAACATTAGGAGATCATGCCTTTGTTTTCATTCTTGTTTTTACATCAGTTAAGCCATCTTTAGCAAACAAAACGAAGCACAGCATTTAGAAAAACTATGTCATTGTACACTGCAAGTTCTTTGCTTTAACCCAGCAAGAAGCTTAAAATTATAACATACCAGCTTGCATTTGAGTTTTCAGGATGGGCCTGTAAACTCATTTTCTATACAGACAGCTTTTTACAACAGGATTTACACAGCAGCCTCTGTGTTACTGGTCATAAGCAATATATTAAGAATAGCTCCTTGCTAATAAATCCACATTATCTCCATTCTTTCACTGAAATGGGTTACAGTCAAATCAGCAGCTCCACTTCCCACCTCTACAGCCTCTACTAACCTCCTGAATCCCAAGACACAGATAATAGATGCTGTCAGGTGCATAGTTCTCTCCATTTGGCCTTCGAATTTCATTCACAAAATGTGTCAACCCATAGTTTAACTCAGCTGAAGTATGTGATAATAGATCTTCCTTTAATTTCACAGACTTTGCTGTAAAATAGAGAAAAAATGCTGTATTATACAATAGAATTATCACATGGCAAGGGTGACATGGGGTATTTCTGGACTGGAAACTGGCTTTATATGTTCTCTCCACTAACCAATCAAGGAGTCTAAATGTACTAAGTAGTTAAAATGTTAGGTCTGTGTTAAAAAAAAACCTAGGCTACCAGAGTAAAGTCTAGTTAACCAAATGCAGTATCACCCACTGACAAATATACTGTCATGCACAGCTGAGGATGACACAGAAATGGCCCAAGATGCTGAAATTAAGACAGTGCTGTAGAGATGAGACTTTCAAGGGAAACAGCAGTTTCCAAAGATCCAACAGCACAACGCAAGGGTGCCAAGACACACATGGGAGTTGGAGAATGGCAGGAGTAGCAGCAATCACCCTTCTCCCTCACGGTAGAAATGCACACATAGAGGAGCGTTGCAGAAAGAGCAGCAAAGCTCCACGGGAGCACAGGTCACTTCATGTCAGAGCTCCACAGCCAGACAATGCCAGCCTCAGACGAGGATCCCTGTCCAGGACAAAGCATAGGATGCCCCTCCCTTGCAGTTCAGAAGTCCAGAAAAGGTGAGAACTCCAAAGTGAGTTAGAATAAGAGGAAAAACAGTATCCTAACAGAAAATAAAAATTATCACAAAGTCAGAAAAGCCAGGAAGGTGCTGTACTGGCTTGCACAAGAAGTGTGAGATTCAACATTTTTAACTAAACTGCGCAAACTAGGAAAAAAAAGCATTCAGCAACCTAGTGATAGAATAAATGAGTCATTGTGTGAAAACTTCTATTAAAAAATCCAGCTTAAAATCAGATGAGTGCTGCAATTCTCCCAATGAAGTAAGAAGCTGAATGCCAAATTTTTGAAAATACTTACTTGATTTCAGTTCCTCTAATTCTGGAAGCTCTTCATCTAAATGCCGAGACTTCACCCAGTGCTTCCACGCGTTCACACCATACGTGTATTTGAATGGAAAGCTACACTCTGAGTTTTCCAAGCTGTCCTCATGAGACTGGTATTCCGAGACCGCTTTCCTCTTCACCCCCTGCCATGGGAACACAGTGGTTAATACTGCCTGCAGCCTCTGCTGGCAAGAACACACAAGCTGGGCAGGACAAGAAAATGACAAACTGAAGGTTCGGTGCAAAGAAACACACACTTCACTCAGTAGGTGGTTTCTGTATTGAACATACTTGTAAGGACAGTATTTATTAAGCTGACAAACATTTCTAATTTGCCTTTTAAACTAGTTCCTAACACAGTCAGAACAATGGAGTTTCTGTCTTGTTTTTATCCTATTAAACAGCAAACACACAATACACCAAATAGAATGTCTTGGGTTGGAAGGGACCTATAAGGCTCATCTAGTCCAATCCCCTCCAACTAGAACAGGTTGCTCAGAGCCCAATCAAGCCTGACCTTGAATGTCTCCAGGGATGCGGCCCCACCACCTCTCTAGGCAACTTGTTCCAGTGATCCACCACCCTCATCTTAAAGAACTTTTTCCTAATGTCTATCCTAAATGTACCTTTCTCTAGCTTGAAACCATTATCCCTTGTCCTGTTGTTAAATGCCCTTGTGAACAGGTCTTCCCCAGCCTTCTAAAGGGAGCCTTCAGGTACTGGAAGGCCACTATAAGGTCCCCCTGGAGTCTTCTCTTCCTCAGGATGAACAGCCCCAACTCCCTCAGCCTGTCTTCCTAAGAAAGGTGCTCTAGCCCTCTGATTGTCTTCATGACCCTAACAATTCAGCTTGTTTCATCATGTTAATGCACAAAAAGATAAAGATACTACAAATCTATGCCACCTTTTAGGTGCAACTGAACCCATCAATGGAAGAGCCTGCATTGCTCCGCTCCCCAATTAAAGTATGTCGTCCAGCAGTAGATATGTGGAAAATGTCCAGCAGATAATACCAACAGTTCAGACTCTAAATTTAGAACTAGAAAGACACACGCATTCTTATAAAGTTTTATTAGAAGTATTAGAAGTTTTATTTGCAATGTCTAAATTAAGATTTTTGACTGAAAATCTAGGAAAATTACAAACAAGTAATTTTTTTTAAACTATTTTATACAGAAGGCCCCATGACAAGCCATGGTAATGCAAGCATTCTTCCATTTTACTGTTAAACTAAACCAATACAGCTTTGCTCAAAGTAGAAGGCAGAAAAGAACCACTAAGAGTGCAGTAAGCAAGTACATACACACTAGCACACTACATCAACAGTTCTGCCAGTGTGAAGCAAAAACAGGATCATACTTCAGAAATCACACTCCTATTAAATACAACAGTTAACTGCAGGAGACACAGGACTGAAATAACTTTATTACTTGAAATATATCAATTTACATCATAAAAATAGGATATTAAGCATGAATAGGTAGTAGCAGGTTTTAGAGCAATATGAGAACTGGAAAAAAAAACCCCAAGAAAAAAAAAAACCACAAAAAAACAACCAAAAAAACCCCAAAACAAAACAAAAAAACCCCACAAAACCCAAAGCTTGGCATATTTTTGCCCAGTTAAATTTTGTGCTTTTAGAATTTTATAATAGCATGTCAAAATTACCTTTTTCTTGGGCCGAGGCCTTGGCTGTTCCTCATACTCTTCCCCAAAAACAGGGGGTAACAAAAACTCATTTTCTGTATCAAGCTCCTCAGTTGCTGAAAAGACATCAACAGAAACTTATTTCGAAACATGTTTTGAATAATATTGACAATGTTTGACAAAAACCAATGAACTATATTAGTGTGAATTAACTTGAAGGGTCCACAAAAGCACACGGATAAGCACTACCAAACACTGGATTTTGCTATGAGGAAGCAAACAAAACTTTTCTTATTTTAAAAGTAAGACAAAGCTATAACAATGTTTATTTCTAAATAAATTGTAAAGGACACAATGCTCAACAATTTCAAGCACTATCTCATGCCACTAAGGCAGCAATTCTTCCTCTGGGCCCTTACACAATTTTTCCTGCCTAGGTAGTGTTTGGTATTAAGAAGCCTAAATTATGATGTGACAATGAGCAGCTCTGAGAGGCAAAAATACAAATTAACTCAGTACGTGCATTTTTGTTCATCTATTTCCATAATTTCTGTTCATGTTTTATAATTTACACAGCACATTATACTTGGCTAAAGATATTAAGATTCAGAATGTAAGCTCTTTTAGAGAAATTGGTTTTAGTCTGTATTTATACAAGTGATGGAGGTCCAGCTCATAATGGATATTCCAGTAATTTCAGTGAATAGATTCATGGTAATGTCAAAATATTGTTTACTTAACATTTCAGGGCGAGGATGAAGGATTCTCCCAGACAACACTGTGGAATGAGACAACTAATTTAATTTTTTTTATTTAATTATTTTTTTAAAATTTACTTTATGCTTTATTTTTATTTCCTTTATTTACTGAAGTTGGTTTATCCCTCATTTAGATATCAAATAACAACTTCATTCAAAACTGAATTCTCTCTTGATAGCTGGATTTCACTCCCTTACTCAAGACACCATTTAAACCAGTCCAGACAAAATAGCACTCACATGGAAGACTTAAGAACTCTGCCCCAGACTAAATCCCAGTCCTTCTGCTACCACAAAGAGTATCATCTCAGAAGCACTTCAGTGTCATCAGTATCTATTACAAACTGCTATTATTTACTGTTCCACTTTGATCCATCTTTTTCTTCCATTGATTTTCTTTCTCATGTACCAAGTCTCATTTATAAAGGGGGTTAAAAATGTAGCATGCATCTGGCTAATGAATTTCCTAAGCTAAGGTCAGACTAACCCCCTACACTTGGTCATTAAATGAGACACTGAGCAAACTAAGAAACCCAGTCTGGGCATCGAGTGCAGATATAAAAGGAGACTTTCAGTGTCAGACACAGAAGCTATCAGGGAGGTGTAAGAGTTGTATGTCCAAGAGAAGCTATGTGAAGGGAGACACTTTCAGAAGCATTCTTCCATCTTGGACTGATTAGGATATGGTGTAAGGAAACAGACACTGTTGCCTGCATTCTCTAGAATGGTAGAAACTGTAAAACATAACACCAAGAGATTCTGGCTAGACAGGTCTCTCAGTTATTTTCCTGCTAATTCAAATAACGCTGCCTTTGTCAAATACTGGTATGGACATTAACCAGATACTAAAAGGTAACATAAGTGATGTGCAGCATACCAGCTTGCAATTTTCTAACAACCTGAGTGGAAAACTTGCTCTTTTGTAATTTCTGCTTTAAACTGCCTTTTCTCATGGAAATACCTGGTCCTTTAAGAACTCATTCATTATTGTCTTCCATGACACATGCCATCTGAGCCTTTGAGCCTTCAAAATAACTTTCCTAAATCCATGTCCAAAACCAAATGATGCAGCAAAGTTTGTTTGTCAAAGGTTAATTTCCCCTTTTTTTGCATTCTGTTTCAAATACTGCATTTAAAAGATGAAGGAACTAATTGTTTTGGTTTGAGCCAAGATGAAGTCAATTTTCCTTTTTACTGATTTTTTTTTCCTTCAGTAAGCTTTCTTGTAGCTAGCAACAGTGTGTTCTGCTAGGCTGATAAGACAGTGGAATGTTTTTCTAACTACTGAGGCTTCAAGGCTGCACCTGCACTCTGCCGGCTCAGACACTATGGGGAGATCTGTGACCCCCCCCGTAGGAGGCTGAGTTAGACAGACAACAAAATTGGCCAGAGATATTCCATTCCATATATCTACATAAGCTCAAAGGAAGGTCAGAGATCACAACTTCCTTTCTTCCTTCCTTCTTCTTCTTCCCTTCTCTTCCGTCCATGGCCGGCGTCCAGGGAGGACTCTGTTCATCCATCACCGTCGACCCTTAGGCTCGAGATCTCCTGACCCCCATAACTCTCTGCTTTCTCCAGCAGCAGCTCCGGGATTCCTCGGGACTCTTCCCAGTTCAGGGAAGTGCTGTGGGAGTTGCTGGGGGTGCGAGGAGGCGAGAGGCTTTTGCCCATTCCTGAATATATCTGTATATAATTGTATATATTTTTCTTGTATCATTCATTAGTGTTTAATTAAAGCTGTGTAGTTTAGTTTTCAATCCAGCCAAGTCTCTCTCTTTTTCTCTCTCTCCTTCCCCACCTGGGTGGAGGGGGATTGAGAGCATTGTTGTCAGACCTGAGTCAAACAGTGACACTAATTTAGAAGTTCCCAGTCTAGCAAAGACATGGCAAAGTCTTACCAATCAGGTGGATCAATCAAATCAAGCTCCTCTGTAAGGATGATGAAACAAAGTACAATGGTTGCCCACAACATGTATTTAACATTATTTATTAAAATGACATAAAAAATACCTCGTGGAAAGTCTATTTCAATATCAAGGTCTGCTTCATATGGAACATCAGGCAAGCTTGTCTGCGTGTCTGTTTCTGAGTTTAGTTGATCTGACTCAACTGTCACACCTGTTAAAAAAAAACAACAAAAAAACCTCTTCATTATTTTAGCAAACACATGGATTAGTCAAAACAGCGCAGATAAGAAGCACACTAGAAGTTGAGTAGCTCTATATCTGCTTGTTCTGCTCATTACCATCCTCAGTTTTGTTTTCTTGGGATCTCAGATTTATTTCTCCAATCTGATTTTCTTTAAATAGAAAAGATACCTACCAGTCCACCTGTCCTTCCTCACTGAGTCAGCAAAATGTGTACAGAAAATCAAATACTGGTTTAACAAACCTAACCATCTATTTTTCTACATGGTTCTCCCTGTAGTAGACCTTATTTTGAAGTCTGTGAAAAAGATCCTACAAAAGCAAACAAGACAGGCAGAGAGAAACAAAAGCTTGATCTCTTTCCAACTTCAGACAAAGACAGATTTGTCCAAATTCAGTTCTCTGCAAATGAGCAAGCTCTGATCCCACACATCTACTCATTCAGCTAGCTGTACTTCACAAAAGGTACCAAAGAACTGCAAATTACAACCTTGCAGAACTATCAGAAATGTCCAGCTTTAATGGGGGAATGGCAACAATTTGGAAAACAATAAGCCTCCTGGGACTGCAGCATCATTGGCTCCCTATATACCACACCCAAAGCATAAGGTCAGATAACTGATCGACATTGTTTGAGACATCTGTTGAAAGAGCTTCTAAAATGCAAAACAGAACAAAACCAAAACCCAACAAATCTTAATCTGAGTCATGGAAAAACCCTGAAGTCTATTTTTTGGAAGAGAAGACAAATTCTCCTGGGAAGATACAGAAGAGACTTGAGGATTTTGGCAGGCAGAGCTGAGAAAGAGGAGCAAAGAGCTATGTGCACTATGAAAATATCACTACAGGATATGTGGGATTTGATCTTCAGCTGTAAAGTTGTCTCAGAAAGTTCTTTCCTTTTAAGTGAGCTGGTGGGATGACAAGTCATTTCAGCATCAGAACCCCAGTGATCTATTGTCAGCTGATGCATTGCTATCTTCAAAGAGACAACACTTGAAAGTCACGATTGATCAAGAACAAAAGCATCATGAGGTCACCTGGTTTCGTTGACCACAGTTCCACTTGTGAAATGTGTGTTTCTCTTAGCTTTAACAGCTTCCCCACACCCTGCATGAAACAAGCCTAGTACTGTGTTCCTGCAAAGAGATCAGGCCCCTACCATATCCCACCTTGTTCAAAGAAAGTTGTGTTCACACCTGTAAGATGCAACTATGGAGATCATCTCCCTAAACTTTAAACTTGAGGTTTTTTGGGAGGAAGAACAGATTGGTTTGGGCTTGTTTTGAGTTATGCTGAGAAGAAAACACGTGTGTGCAATCCTGGATGACTGCTTGGCAACAGCAAAGGGAACGCCTTTGTTTTTAAAGATAAAGGTCTGGCAAATGTGCTAAAATGGTATTCAAAAAATATTTAAATAACTAAGATTTTAACTTAATATAAGAACTCAATAATAGTACTGTTGTACTCGAAGAATCTTTCCTTAAAATAATAAAAAGACCCAAATAAAACAAAACCCTTCTCTTGATTCACACACGCACATCCCCCAGCACACCAAAGAGTCAAAAACTTGTCAGGAAACTCACTGGCCACATCAGAAGCTTCAGCTTTTTCATCATGTTCAGGTACCATCCCTGACAAGCTCAGTAGCTCCGTTTCCAGTGGATTCGAGGGCACTTTTCCCTTCAGTTCTTCTACTGCTGCAAGTATTTTCTCACTGCTATCCAGAGTAGTGGGCAAGAAAACTGGAACTGGAACCTATGCAGACAGGGAGGAGAGTTAAGTAGAAAAGAAAAAAATTATGCTGGAACAAAGCACCAACATCAGTCAACACAGAAACTTTATGCCCTTCATCTAAAATACAGAGTTAATACAGCTTAGAAACACATCACTTCAGTGTGGGCTAACAAAAAAGTGCTGACAGGTTAAAAAATTAAATATAAATGACTGAGAACTGAAGGAAAAGCAGAAAATTATCCAGAAAAAAATTAACTTGATAAAATATAGTGGGTCAAAATAAGAACAGAAGGGGCTTTGGAACTTCAAGCCTATCTGACTATAAGTTCAGACTAACAGTTCGGACAAATCAGTATCTTGTTTTAGAGGCTTGCTTGTGAAATCAAATTTTAGGAGCCCAGAGGTTTTCTTCTACCATTTGGATGAAATTTGGTACACAGATAGTAGAAAGTTTAACTTAGAGTTATTTTTTCTTTTGCTGCCACAAAGTTTGGGTTTTTTTCTGCTTCTCTTCCTTCTGTTTATTCCACTCTGCCACCTCCCCTAATACCTTCTTTCAGTTTCCCCATTACCAGAACACACCTTGTTGTTTAATGCTTATTCAGCAAACTCAAAATTATGACTCAGCACTGTTTCTAAAAAGCTCAGTAGCACAAGCTTCTCACACTGAAAGCAGGCAGACAGGTTCTAAGGAACAATCAGGAAATCAAGTGTCACTGCCAGATTTTTAATGCTTTTTCAATAAATAGTGTCACAGCATCCTGCACTCCTTTAGATGGGCCAGAATGAGATCAGTCAATAATACCAAGTAGTCCCACACATGCATGTGAATGGATGCCTATATAAAAAAGAAACTCAAGTCTCACTTACAGGAACAGGAACTGTTGTGGGAACAGGAACATTTTGACTATACATGTTCATAGGCACTGGAACGTAGACAGGTACAGGAATAGGCACTGGGACATACTCTTTTTTCCAATCATCTTCTATTAAAAGAAAAAAGAAAAAGGCAAACACTGCCAGGTACTTAAAAATAATTTACACCTGCAGTTTAGGGAAAAAAATCAGAATATTTGCAATATGTTCCAAGACAGTAACAGTTAAAAAAATCTTCAGTTAAAAAAAGTTCCAGTACAGTTCAAAAGTTACCTGTCTGACAAGATTTTGTCTGCATATGAGGTTTACAATATGTGGCTTTCGTCATTGTCAAAGGCTTGCAAAGAACTGCCTTGTTCTTCATTTCTCTGTTAGGTGTTGGGGAAGGTGGTGGTGCTGAGCCCTACAGGCAAGCAAATAAAAGAGAATATGCTGCTACACCACATCGACTTCAACACAAAGTTCTTGGTTTACTGTATCAGCTGATACTTTTCATACATGAGATACTGAAAAGGAAGCTCACACAACAGCACAACACAACTGCACCAACTATTACTCTTTAATTGCAGGCTATTCTACATTTCTAGTAATAAGCTGCCAGTGCCAGGAATGTAACATAGGTGTATTTTGCTCAGTCAGGGCTAGCACTTTGATTAACAACTTCTATCTCATTTTCTTTTTTTTCTATTTTTTTTTTTTTTTTTTTAATTTAAGATACTCTTTTTCTACATTCTTGTTTAAATGAAGTTGCTACTTTATAACTTAAGAAATAATTTCAGCTGTAAAAAGAATTCACTATAAATAGCATAACAAACTTCTGGCTCAGGGTTTAACCTCTTTGAACAATGGTATAATAAAAATATGACATTTTAAAAAAAAAAGTGTATCTAAATAGAATACCATCTGCAAACAACTTTCAAATACCTAATATACAACCTTCGAGCTCCCCCTGCTGGCTCCGTTACAGAGAAAACATACTTGGGAACCCATAATTCTCCAAGTGCATCCTTACAGTCAACAGGTAAAAAAACCCTCTTGTTCCAGACATGGTTTTTGTCCCCTAGCATCTGCTTTAGAACCTGATATAAGAAACAGACTGTCACTTTTATTTGGTCATAAATAGTAAGACTAGCCTCACATAACCTTTTAAAAATGGAAAGTCAAGTCATGAGAAGAGCAATAGACTTTATTTAAAAGATGTATACTTTCTAAAATATATTTTTAAATTGTGTCACACATGGCTTTTATATGATCTATGGAGTGAATTAACATCATTAAACTTAAAATGCTAGATTTTTTTAACATGACAGTTTAGGCTGTCTGATGTCTCGTTATTTTCTGTGTTTTTCATTAATGTATTTTTTAATACCATCAAAATACTTCCACTTAAATCTCAGGTTTACTTTCTAGCAACCTATTTGCATTTAAAATGTGAGTCAATTTTTTCATGGAAAATGAAGCAGTTCTGGTATGTGACATGTGACATGTGACAAACAATTCAAACCTAAACTAAGTCTCAAACAAAATATACTACACTAACTGAAAAAAAAAAAAAAGTTATTAATCATACTTCTTACAAGCCAACAAAAACTGAAACTCAGAAAGGAGACTGCTGCTCCACTGTTGATTCCCACCCTCCCAGACCATGATCTGGCAGGTTACACTTCCCTACTCTGTCACCTGCAGCAAAGTCAATCAGACCTTGAGCACCAAGTATTCTGCTCTTGGGAATTATATTTTAACATCTGAAGGTTTACTTTTAGCCTTTCAAAGCTGAGAAACAACCTTAATATTCCTATTGACCAGTGAAATTCTCTTCCCTTTCTACAATCAATCAATACACCTAATGAGTCTAAACATGCAAGTAAGATACAGGTTGGTCTGTGCATTAAGTTTTTAAGCAACACTTTCATTCACTATAGATGAAAAATAAATGGGTGATTAATTGGTTTCCCAGAAGACACTGAAAAGACAAAATACAAACCTTTAAATGCTTAAACTACTGATGTAAAAAAAAATTTTTAACTCCATAAATTTAGTTTAGTATCATTCAAAGATACTGATTCCTTTTTGATTTTTAATTCCAACTCTTTAAGCCACCAGGATCTCAACATTTTAAATATATCTATTTATGTTTTTTTATATATATATATATATATATATGTTAAATATGTGTACTTACTGTTATTTTTGTTCGGAGGGTTTGACAGCCCTGATCTAAAAACATAAGAAAATATTTTTAGAACTTTTTCCCTTTTTCAGAATCCAAGAACATTTCAGTAAGCAACAGACAACACCTATCATCTGAATAACATCAAATTACCAGCACTGTTTAGTATCGTATTTCAGGTGGGAACTGCACACAAGCCTTCTTATTCACAGGCATCTGAGTACTTCAGCACTGAACCTTACACAAAAGTTAACAGTAAATCAGTGCTCCATCCAGATGTTTAATATAGTCTCTTTCAGAAAATCACCAAAATGTTCAAATATGAAAATGGCTACTCAATGAAGCTGTGTTGCTATTATTACATTAATTAAAAAGCTGATCTATTTGAACTTGGCCTGATTTGTCATTTAAAGAACATACACATGCACTCAGCCCCCATCCGCAAATTTACATGGTACCTATTGCCATCAGAAGACAAAAAAAGCAACGTATTCCTCTTATCTAAATACTTTCATTCCATTATCTCTTAGTTTCCATTTGATTTTTCTTTTAATTCCACTTAATTTCTTTCCTTTTTCATTCCTAGTGCATTTATCTACACCCTGTGACCAAAACACATTTTGAAAGGAAGTTTTTCCAGAGCAAGTAATGACAAATTGGAGCACAATGAAAGAGGAAAACATTTTCTGTCCCCATTATGCTTAACCTAAAAAAGATTTATTTTTTAAAAGTGATTACAAAACTGTTTGGTTACCTGACAATGCTTCAGCTCTTGAAAAAGCAAGAACATAAAGATAAAAAACAGCAAGCAGTTCAATGATGATAAAATAAAAAAGGGTAATCTCTAACAGTTTATTATAGCGAGTAATTCATGCAGCTTTAAATTTTTCATTTAAAGGAAGCATCTTGTTTGCTGCTTAGCAGCCATAAAGCAGTACCTACCATACTGCAAGTTCTCAGGTCCTTTTTGGGTTGCCAGATTGGGTTCGTTTTGTTGACAGTAGAAACGGAGCAAACAGTGCTGGTCACAGAAGTGCTTCATTTCACCACGCCACTGCACTTTCTCTTTCAGAGTTCCTTGAGATTTACAACAGTCACATCGTGCAGCCTTAATGCAAAGGAAGATTTTGACATTTTTAAGCAAGCCTTGGAAAAAAATATTTCCACATTTTAAAAGCTTATGTTTTTAAGAGTACTGAAGAATTCCAACTGCTGCACACTGAAGCCTCGCTCATGGAGGCTCTGAGACCATTACACTAACATCTAACCTGTGCATACTGGCACATCTGTCACTATTTTCAATTATTTGCTGGGGGTTAAAACCCAGAATGAGTATGCTTTATTTCACTAAGTCTTTTTTAAGTCTTTAAAAATTGCTCACTTCCAGAGAGTCAGTAAAAAAATCATTCCATTCATCAATTTTAATTAATTCCACTGAAACATCCTGCAAAACAAAAGCAGAAGGTGACTGAGACTCCTGAATAACTCTCTTGAATCAAGAACACATAGAGGTGGGTTGGGTTTTTTCCCCTCTAAAAGTCTGGTGTTTGTTTTTTTTTGTTTTAAGTCACAAACACCATCACTTATGTAGGTATCAAATCAGAGTCCTTCAGTGTAAATATTGAATATTTTCATTTGTCAACAACTTTAGTTTCCAGTAACTTAGTTCATCAAAGTTTCTCTATGATTTATAAACAATAACTCTCAAACTAAAGAGGTTTTCACAAAATCTAGTTAGCATGTAACTTGAAACTCAAAACTTTCATCTCCTGTATCCCTAACTAAACATTTCAGTAATACATCTTTCACCAATTTATGCGATGACTTCATGAGACATCACCAAGACAGACATTGTTCTCTTCCAAAATAGGTTCCACTGAATTTAATCAGACATGCTATAAATTGTAACAAGGCTAGCCCCAGTTTCAGATGCTCAAGTAAGCAAAGAAGTGTTTGTGCTACTGCTCCCTTGAAACTGCTTGCAACAGCCATTCTAAGGCAGCCCTTTAAAAAAATAAAAGGCTTTATGGATGCTCAGGAATCCAAAATGAAATCAACCTAACAATATACCCAGAAGAAGAAGAGGGAAGTTATGGTAATATGCAACATAAAACATTAATATGTAAAACCAAACACAACATTGCAGTTATGCACAAGGCTCTAATGGTTAAAAAACTAAATTAAAAAAACCAAACAACTACAGTTCGTATGACTCCAAAAAAGTACAAACAGGGCAATTAGTTCAAATTTAAAAAGCAATTAAATGCTGAGCTTCTTCTCTGTCCTTGAACAGTCTAGCACTGTCTTTTCACAATGCAGGCAATTCAGCTCTCAGTTGTAATTTTCAAATATTTAAGATAATATATACAGAGACTCCATTTTAACACTATATCTAGCTTTAAATTGGGAGCAATTAAAGCTGTGGCTTCAGGATCACCTCACAGTAAGCACCAGGTGCCCCTGAAAAGGGCAGATCCTTCTCTTCCCTTATGCTCTTTACAAGTGTCAGCAGTAGTGCTTAAGCACCTGCAGGGCACCACATTACCCCCATCCTCCCACAATTTGTGTTGCATTTGTCACTTTGACTTTCTGCTTATGCTAATCCACAGTTCCTTCAGCAGCAGACATGTTCTGAGTGGAACAAAAGAGCAAGTAAGTTGTGTTCTTGGAAGAAAGTGGGGAAGAAGATGAAGTGCGGAGCGTTGCCAAAATAGCCTAAATTTGTCAGCTCAGGGAAACTGTGAATTCACACCTTTAATGCAAATGCATCTTCCAAAGCCACCAAAAGGCTAAAATAACCGTAAAAAAAAATAAAAATAAAATAAATATATATATATAATTCACTCTTAATTTTAAATCTCAAGCCCACTGATTAAGCATGGCAGCTGAACCACCTACAGAAAGACCTGCCTATTCTGACCTGCTGCACACCGCTTTGACTAGCAAAGCATCACTTTCTGCTCAATTTTCTCTCTCCTTCAAAGAAAAAGGTGACTAATCTTGTCAAATGCAGCAACCACAGCCATGCTGCAACTGTTTTCTCTCTCTCCTGGTTCTCTCTTTCACTTAGGCCTTTCAATAAGTGTATTATTGTCTCTTCTGGGTTGCTACTAAGGTATTTAGGTGAAAAAAATTGGTTTGCTTCTACATGGTCATTACTATTCTTTAGCAAGCCCAAGATTCCTTTATAAAGATGTTTCACTTGTCATCCCTATATTGGCTACATCATAATTCTACAATTTCCCTAATCATACTTGCAGTCAATACTATACACTCTTCCACGCGCTTGAGTTTCCTACTACCTGGCTGCTCTCTCCACTTCCCTGATCATGGAAAATATCAGTGTGAATTCATGATTTTCTGCTTTTTCCTTCCTTCCCCTTTCCATTTGTTTTCGTTTGGGATACTGACACTATATGTTAATTGAATTGCTAAAAACACCTGCCTTCAAGTCTGCTCCGTCTCTGTGTTTCCAAAAAGTCTATGCTTCAATTGTATGTAACTCCTCTGCCAATCATGAGTGCTTTTTGGTCCAGTTCTTCTCCCAGGTCTTCTGAACTTCAACAAGTTCAAATGGACATGGTGATCAGTATAAATCACTAATATTTGCCCCAAACTTGGTTTAAAACTGAAGTTTTAACGTGTGGTGTTTTTATTTACATTTTTTTATGACTTGTTCCTAAACATTCTCCAATGGTTTGGACTGATATTAATCTGACCTAATCTTAGCTGTCTTTTCTGAATTCAATCTGCAACAAACAGGAAGCAAGAAAAGCTTCCACAGAATGACCAATTATAAGATAAAGCAGATGAACCATTCTGAAACAGTACCTCCTTGAAACTGATATGCCTAACTAACTATACAATGGCTAAATTAGGACAGGAAGAATTCCACAAGGTTGTCTTGATGCCCTTCCCATTTAGATGAATGCTGGCTCCATTGTTTCCAATTTTACTGCCATTGACCATCACTGCTATCTGAGCTCACCAGCCACAGTAATTTTTCTGTGCCACAGACTGTCGTTCCCCACCTCCCACTTAGTCTTTGCTGAAGACTCTTGGACTCGACGAAACAGTCATCACCAGACATGCTCAGTCCAATCAATACTCTATTGTGGCCTTGAATGACCTGTAAACACACTTCAGCTGCAGTATTTTCAGCAATGTTTCACAATGTATATTTAAGTTAACAGATTTCTGTGCTGGTCTCAGAACTGTATACTGTTTTGCAAGGTAACATAAAATTATTGAAACTGTCATGAAACGTTATGCTACTAAAATATTCATATTGAAATTTCCCAGGCATTTTTCAGATTAAAATCCAAACCACTGCATGCAATTAAGTTTACAGGAGGAGCTCTAATAACTTAGGGAGCTAACCTCAAGGCACCAGAAAATTTACCTCTTAAGAGGTGAATGGACACTACGAAAAAATAGACAAGGAAGATGGAGACAAACACTTGTTTAATGAACACAATGCTGGTGTTTTAAACATTATTAGGTTGTTACTAAATATTTCTCTTCAAGTACACATTCATTGAAACTCCAAAATAACACTGGACATTGCATAAATGAGACAAGGCTCATACATATATAACTATTCTTCTAAGAAGGTAACAGACAAAACAGCAAATGAAGTACAGCTTTGGGGATGAGTCTGTATCTATGCTGTCTTCCTGTATTTTGATCATTACCTATGATTTATGGCTAGGTAAGAACATCAACTACTATGCACTACCAAATCTAAAATATCTGGAGTGACTTTTACAGAAGAAGGAGAATTTACCAGCAAGGATGTAAAGGGGAAAAAAACCAAAACAAACACACAACAATGTTAGCAAAACACAAAATTTCCCAAAAATTTTCCTCATGTAATAAATCCCTAACTTTTATAACCAAAACTGAATTAGGCAAAGGCTTTGAGGCTTTGAAAAAAAATGGCAATCAACAATTCAACACCATGTAACACCAGTTCCACTAGCAAGTCTAAGATTCAAAAAGTAAAAATACCTGACACTTCAGTATCATCAAAAGTCTGTAGTTCCCAGCCAGTCTGCTTAGATTAAATTGCCTTTTCATGGTATCACATCTACCTCTCCCATACCACAGTAACAACAGCATTCCTTAAGCAGACTTAAAGGGCCAATTAAGTTCTTGCCTTATCCCACAGATCAGAAGGATAACCTGAATTAAGAGTTTTCAAGTAGTTCTCAAACCTGAATTAAGAGTTCAACCTTCCATAGAAGTTAATGTACGTGAAACTAGTTAGTATGCAGACCCACAGATTTTGCTGAATTACCAAGATTTCTGGAGCACACCAGAGCTTTATTCAGTTCTCTATCAGAAGGCACTTTCAATGCATGGATAAATTTCACTCCATACCCCAAGTCTTCTGGTATAAAGATTAAACATTACTGTATGAAGTTAACATTTTAGTAAGTTTATGAACCCTGCAGCCAAGCTTCATCACCCTATTTTCACATGAGACAGAAGGAACACATTGTGGTCTTCAGTAGTTTTCTTTTGGGAATATGTAAAAGGACCCTACATACATTATTCAAAATAAAGACTCAACAACGTTTGGCTTTAACATTTCTGGAACCAGCCATTCCAAAAGATCAGGTATGTCTTCAGATTCAGTTCTTTTATGGTAAGTAGATCATCTTGAAACACACAACTTGTATCTAGTCCTCTTAAGATTTCAAGCTTTCTATTGCCTTCCAGGCTGTGTACGGTTTTGAAAAGGTGATGAATTTTGTACTGTCTTTTTTGCAACTGCATCCACAAGTGTAGTTCTTGTTTTGGTATTATCAATGTAGCTTTCCAGGATGTTCACACCAGAGATCAAATATTTTATACATGGCACTAACTGCAGGTTAAACCCAGTCAAATTTCACCTTTATTTCTTTCCAAAAAATAAATTAAAACAAACAAAAAAACCCCAACCACAAATAAAACCAACCAAGCAAAAAAACCCCAAAAAAACTCTTAATGTGAACTCTTTGCTGGTTGTGCTTCACAAGGTAGTTAAGCTTCCAGAGATTTAGAAATATATGCCATCTGCTTGATTTAAACTTTTCTTAGAAATCCATTTGCTCTTGCTTTTCCCTTTGGCATCCTTTCCACTTGGAAATAATGAACAACCAAAGCCTCTGCAGTTCAAACTGTGGTAGAAGGGAAAAGGCAAAAAAGGAGGCAAAAACAGGAACAAGAAAACTCTGCTAACCTCATTTATCATCAGTGAATTCAAGGTATCATCCAGCTGCTATTAATAGTGTTTGCAACATTCTGAATATACATTTAAGAAGTTTTGACAAGAAAAATATGGTATCAATTTAGGAGAAAAAATTGGAATTGTAAAGTAACAAATATACATAGTAGTTTCTTGATTTTCTGTAACTCAAGTCTTCCTTGCCAAATGAATTAATGAAATCAGATGGTACAAATGCTGCTTTAAGATCTAAGGAAACTCAAATGATGAAATTAATACATTTGCTTATTGTGTAGCAAATGCTTTGCTGAAGTGAGCCATATTTGCTGCACAGTCCTTGAGATATCCTCACATGTGCATTTTTGGTTTTTTTAACTGTGGAGCTCTCGTCAAAAATTCTGAGTTACTTGCCTTGTAGTACCAGTCCTGAAATTTTTTACAGCACTCTTCACTGCAGAAATCTCTCACTACACCATCAAGTTCCTTAGTTGCTCCCTTTTTGCACAGCTGTGAGCAGTAATTACAAGTAACACATCTCAGTCCTAACCGTCTTGCAAAGTCTTGTTTATATAGCAGCTTGCAGCCTGGAAACAGATTTTAAACATTAGGAACAAAGTAATTTTTACAGAGAGATATCACAGTTAAGAGTTAAATATTGAAAATTAAATGAATACAACAACAGCTAACAACTGGGGCTTCAGACAAATTCAGGTTGCATAACAGACTACATTTCAAGACATTTTTACCTGAATACCTTTCCTACACAACTAAATGGTTTCATATGCTGTCTGCATCTTTTTCAAAACACTATACTTGAATCTATGCTTATCAAATTCCCAAATAAACAGTCAGAATAAACCGCATCATTTTCTTTTCATATAGACCCATGCAAAAGCATTGACTTGGGAATTACCTTGCTCAGTTACTCATCCTCAGAATGCTAGACCTCCAGACAATGATGAGCATAAATTTTAAGCTAGACAACACTATCCACTAAAACAATATCTATCTTCAAGGATCATCTTATTTCTATTACTAGTTTCATTCATATTAATACAGCAAATCACTTACAGCATATCATTAATTTTGAAGAATGCTAATATAGGTATAAGATGACCTAGGAACTGAGGAGTTGCTTAAAAATACAATCATAGAGAAAGCAATGGTAAGTACTAAGAACAATTACACAATGATAGGAGTTTACATATAAAATGTATGTAGGATTTGTATGCAATGAGTTGTTTTTTTTTCACATGAGGTGGGTTGGTTTTTTTTGTATTTGCTATGCAGTCATAATTTCAGGGTTGCCATGAGAGCTATATTCTTCAATAATCTGTTTTTCCCTCAAGCAAATTAGAAAAGGTATTCTAACAAATTAAATGCATTAAAACATGAATACTGTAGCTATTATATAGGCAATTTTGAGAATATAATGTATTTAAACTACCTTAACTCCAGTGTATATTTAGCTGATGCCTAAATCACATACCATCTCTCTGTAAGTGTGCTAATTTTACAGAAGACAACAGTATGAGAAGATGAAGTAACTGTCTATATTAAACACTGGAAGGACAAGACAACAACCTTTAACCTAAGGTACTGCACCTGTTTTAATGATCCCCCAAAATCTTCCAAGAGCCCACTCTGCTAGGGCATATAGTCTAATAAATACAGATTTAAGTATTTCCAGTAAGTTACGAACCTCAGTATTTAACATATGTACATGCTGCACTTCTCTGGCAGACAGAACATATAAATACTAAAATTATAATATACTCAGTAATTTCAGATAAGTGACTTGTGTTGTTGTCTATTAGGGTAGAATTTCATACCTGTGAAGCCGAGATACTACTTTAAAATCACTAAAACCACAAGAATGCAAGTGGAAGCTGCAGCAGACAGCATCTTCCAAAACCTAAAGGTTATTGAGGAATTTTCATTTGCAATGCTACAACCTTTGCTAACAAATTAAATCTGCTAGTAATGTTAAAACAATTATAGAATATAGCACAAACAAGACACTGTAGGTAGCAACTGTGTCATTCAACGCTGCATCAACCTTTGTAGACTACAGAGTAGCAGAAGTACTCTACCAACTATCAGTTATGTGCATCTGGCTAAATAGCCTACAAAAAGGAATGGACAAAGTTGACATTTTTCTTGGCTCATAAACTACAGCAAGTAAAGAAGTGAAGAAAATACTGCTGTTACACTAAAAAAAGCTATCAGGTAAGAAATTTTCCATTCTACAGTCAAACATCTCCCACATCTCTGTGACTCATGGAAAATAATGAGCAGTGAACATTAAATAAGGAGAAACAAGAAGTCCAAAATTCCAGCTCTTAAGACTAAATGCCTTAAAAACATGGGGGTTTTTATAGGTCACTGACTGCAAGGCCTCTCTTCCTAAGGGAGGCCTCTACAGAAAATAGAAAATCCATCTTTATAAAACTTCAGATGTTGACAGAAGACTGTTGCAACCCTGAAGACTTTCAATATGCAAGTACAGGCTTTCCCTTCTGCAACATCATGAGCGAAGTTCTTCAGATTTGTCTGATAACTTATTTTATTTTTATAGGATGTATTTTAATTAGGTCTTTGGTACTCTGTGCACATCTAGGATATAACTTTTAATTATAATGCTGTGGGTTTTACTGGAATAATATTACTTTATTCAAAATATGGAAAAAGGTATTTGCCTTTTCCAAAACAGATTCTAAGCTCAAATAACTCGTCGTTGCTTGCACAGTGCAAACCCTGAATCAACAGAGCAGTAGCATCCACTGGCTTTGTAGATGCAACCAAGAAGTGGGCTTTGACTGACAGTACATTGGGGATGAGTAATACAAAAAGCACTGATTCTCTGATCTTTTCAATATGAACATTAAAATCCTGAGGGTTTTAGATGCCTAACTCTCCTGGGGACTTGGGGTTCATGAGTATAAGTACTGCCTAAGACAAAGAGCTGACAGCCCCAACATTTTGAACAAAAAGTTATGAGTAAAATCCTAAATTCCTCTGGATTTCTGCTGTAACAGCAGTTACAGTGTGACCAGATTGAAATCTCTAAAGCTTTAAAGTGACTGTGAGAAAACAGCACTTAATTTCAAAGGGAAAAAGTAAATGCATGCAATTTGATTCAAGCTATACAGGTAACAAATTATGCTCTTTAGCAAAGTTCTAAAGGAAGACCATCCTGTAAGTCAACTGTTTCAAACAGACCATTAAGAAGCATTTTCAGATGAAATATCTCCAACTCAAAATGTGACCAAGACAAAGAAGAAGTAGCTGAGTATTTGGTAAATTACTGTAATGCATCCTTAATGATGTTATTGAAATTCTGACTTCCAAGCAAAACCCAACACAAAACCTATCCCTTCCATTAGCCTTGAACTTTAGTTTCCCACATAAACTGTAGAAAAAGGATAAGGATCTGAACACATGCAACAGATGCTTACTGACAGAGCAACACACAAGCAGTTCCTTCAAACCTTTACTCAGGCATCTTCTGGGTCACCAGAGCTTCCTTTGTCTGGCCCAAGAACTGCCAGGTTCAGCCCTGCAGAGCTACTCACAGTAGGAAACAGGCTTCAGGTGACTGTCTGCAGACTCAGTGGAACCAACCTACTAAGAACCTGATTCCATTCCACTTGCAGCACCTATGTAACTATGGGAAATTCAGTCCATTGACATATCGAGCAGCTCTGAAAACAGAATGCTGAAGCTAGAAATACTTCCCGAGTCCTCAACACCAGGCTCTTGTTACCACAAAGCATAACATATTTTATAGAAAGTAATTGTTTCATCCTAAAGGCAATTAGTTATTTACCTCTGAAAGGCTGTACTCACTAGTCTACTTTTCCTTCAAGCTACATAAAGACTTACTTTTCTTTCATCTTGTAACAACTGCAATTGTTATCCTTTAACAACTTCACCTAGAGGAGGATAACAACAGACATGTCACATCACAAGCCCGTGTTATCCAGAAGCCTGTAGCATCACAGGTTAGGTCTTGGAAGATTCTTCATGTTCCATCCACACCTTTCTGCTGCCTCCCTTGGTTTTGATTCAAATGCAACAACCACCTCTTCCATACCTGCAGTCCTACCTTCCACTGTCTCTGACCTCACAATAAACATCACTATCCTTAGTAAAAACAGATGCAATCCATCCAGTTTCGGGTCCTGCCTGGATGACCATTAAAATAGACTTCATCCTCTCTGTGTAACATAGAGGCCGTATAACCCCCTTCCTTCCTTGTTTTCTGCTTAAGAAGCTTTTATTATTTAAGTCACCTTTTACACATCTTCAGTATATCCTAGTATTTTCTGATCTTGGATACTAGCTCCTTCCTACCCGCTCCCTCCTGCTCCCATTGAGTTACTCAGTTTTTTCTTGTTCTTAAATTTTTTTCAAGTTAATTACTCTTTCAGGTTAATGAGAAGCATCTTTATAAGCTTTTTTCTTCTTGTGTTCATCATGTCACCACCTTAAATTATTGCAGGTTAGGGCTGATGACAATCAATGTTGTCTTCACTTAAAAAGTGTCTCAAACCTCTCCAAAGGCACAACAGTGGAACTACCACTGAAGAACACCAGTCTAACAAGGACCACCATTGTCTAACAATGCACAGGATTTCATTTGATAGTTCTTTACCATATTAAAAATTAGATGTCCATGAACAAAAAATCTCAAGATTCAGCACAACTTGCACTTGAAATTTAAATTACGTTACTTTAACAGGATCCATGTTCTCCCTCTATAGACAGAGGGAAGATAAGCACATAAGCTGTTCCTCAGCACAGTTCGTTCTTTCAATTTTTTCAAGAATGCTGCCAGAAGTATCAAAATCCAGGTTAACAAGTTAAAATTTTTAAATCATTCCAGAAGATATGAACTCAACATGCACTAATTAGTAACTACATGATCAGACTCCTCAACAAGTGGAATACCACAAGAACCAACTCTCCAGCTCTTCCCTATGTGTTTGTCCAAAAGGTGTGGATCTGTAGCATCTGAAGGAATCTGAAGGATTCCTTCAGCATAGCCAAGAGTTTCCAGGTGGTGCTTCTGCAGTGAGGGAGCCTGTTAAGTATTTTGTCAAGAATAAAGAATATTAAGGAACTTTTCCAATTTGAATATGCTATCTTTTTTACCTTGTTTTTATCAGAAAAAGTGTATTTGAGCATTTGCAGTTAACAAAATTTGTTTGGAATAGTCATCTGCAGCTCAAAGAGTTAACACCCAACTACTAAATAAGACACCACGGCCTGAACAACTACACTGTACCAATCACAGTTTCCTAACAAAAACTGCCTTGGCTTAAATGGATGTCAGGGATGTCCTACTGTCCACAGCAGTCAAAGAAAACCATATTATCTCAGAATAACTCAGGCACACCAAAACCCCTCCAAAGTTGACTTCCACTTTTCCACTAACCTGTTTTGTGGGAAAGAAATACCTTCCCTCAGTAATAACATGACTCTTGCAATTGTGACAGGGTATTTTTATGGCCATTTTTATTTTACAATATTTAAGACATTTTGCTTTTCATTTGTTCTTTTTGCCAGGATATTTTAACTCCGCACCAAATAAACCTTCAAAAGAAAGCCACAAGGAAGCTGATATTTCAGGTCAGAATTTATCTCAGAGGGACATTGCCAAAGCAAGTAGTCGGAAGCAAAACCAAACTGTCTAACTTGGTGGGGTAAAGCTCAAATGGCACCACAGCAAGCACAAGTTATTTTAACATGGTCAGCCACCATCAGAGCTGTATAGAGGGAGATGACAGCTCTGTAAAGCACTATTCTGAGAGCTTGTAACAGAAGATTTTTATTACACAAACCACTGTGATACAAAATCTTACACATACTATCACTTTTTTCTCCTCTAGCTACATTCTACACTACTTACCAATCCTTGACAGCTTTATGAGCTCCTATTGCTTCCAATGTAGCATGCAATTAGAAAGCTGTAATTATGCCATTTTCTTTTTTTTTTTTTTGTAAAAATGGATGCATTACTACTATCTTCAACAGTTTCTGTACAACAGCCAAATTTTGTAAAGTTTATTTTTAAAAGGTGTATCAGTGTCTCTAAAAATAAACAGGTGGTAATATAAACTATAAAAAGCTGTGTTTAAACAGTTTCTGTAGCTCTTGCATTTAACAAGAACAAAACCAAACATCAGGGATGAAGAGGTTCAAGAAGGCTTGGTAGCAGCCCCCTCAGCCTAGGGGAGCACAGCAGCCCAGCACAGGGCACTAGATGATCCTCAGAGCAGTTCTCCATCTGCTGGAGAAGCCCAGCAAATAGAACTATGGCTTGGCAACATTTCATCATATCACACATCTGTTTTGAAACCAGTTTGTTAATGTTCCTAGTTAAAAAAGAACTGCTATAAATTTTAAGTAATATCTTCATTGGTTGTAACACCTCCATACTTAATAATATGTATAAAGTTTAACATACTTGTGTTTAGGCTATTCCCAGTATCTGTAATGTTTTAATATAAATCTAAAAATTAATCTGCTAAACATGTAATCGTGTACTCTGCTGAACAATCCACCGTGCAGCAGTGGCTGAAAAAATGCCACTCTAAAAAATCTACTATGCTTTAACTAAATATACATCTTTCCTAGACATACTCAGCTCTTGAATTAATTTCCTAAGTTCTTTTTCTACTTGCTAGCTCCACAGTATTTCAAAAGGGGTTATCACTACTCAGATGAAATGTCGGAATTGTTTACATTGAGTTTAATTTGCAGAATCAATAATTTCCATGAACTTACTAGCTTACTATCAAGATGACAGTACAGTTGGTAGTGTCGTTGCTGTCCTTCAGCTGTATTATCCATTTGAAAGAAACTCCCAAGCATCAGATAACTGAGTTACTTCACAGCTTACTGATCTTTTACTTCCAAGAAGTAGACTACTGGATACGAATCAGTGTTATTAAAATTCACATTTAAAAATTATTACAAAACCCGTGTTATTTAAATCATAACAGTTCTATTGAGAGATGAATTAAATGCAAAATACGTCTGCAAGTAAAAAGCAGTTATGGTGATACTCATCATGTAGTAGTTCCATTGCTAGATTTCCAAAGACTGATTTTTTTCTCCTAGATCCTCAGAAAGGATATATATTAAAAAACCCAAAACTCAGTAACTTGAAGAGTTCCTCAGTATTAAAAACTTGCACAGCCTATCTTCAGTTGTCACTCATGCAACTAGACACATATTAAAATCTGCAAGCAACTTTGATCTTCTTGCTTTAGCACATCCAATATACATCTTCTTTAATTTAGATACTGGTATTTTGGAATGAGGCATTTTACTGGCAAAACATCAGGACAGCGTTAATTTCCAAAGCCTCAGGATTAGGGGAACAGATTACACTCTTTCAACTAGTCCATTCAGGCTGTTCATCCTCTATGTAGCATCTGAGTTTTGGACAGAAACAGAAAAAGCAGACTGTACTCCACCAAAGAGTTAATAATCATAATCAGCACAAATAAGACGTCAGTTCAAATTACACCTTATTGCAACTCAAGTTTCATCTGGTCACTGCACCTATTTTAAAGTATCTCAAGAGAAACATAAAAAAAAAAGACTTGGAATGAAACTGCATAGAAATACTGATCCCCAAGACTTTAATATGGGTGCCAGGGTTTCTGTGTCAATATACATGGATGTGCAAAAAAACCTCAGGTATGAAGAACATGACCAGAGAAATGACAAAACCTTCCACACTCTGGCTGGGCAGGTGTAAGAAATCAAGGGCTGTTTCTGGTTGATCCTGTATCTACCTTCCCACCAGTTTCCCTGAAGATGAACACAAGCAGTCTTGCAGAAATTTCAACACGTGTTAAACTTCTGTTGATTTTATCTAGGAGTCTTCTTTTACATATGCAAACCTGAAGTTTTCCAGTATTTTCCCTTGAAAGTTCAGTTTCTTCCAAAAATGCAAAAACTTTTTTGTGATGGAGCAGCTTAGGTTATTCCTCCTCAAATCCTAATCCACTGCCTTCTAGTGAAGAATAACTGCATGCTCAACAAAATAATTTATGAAGTTTCTTGAACACTTTGCAGTATCAAAACCAGCATGGCCTTCATATTCAACAAGTTTATTTGGTTCACCTACCAATTATTCTACTTTACAAGCAGTTGGACTATTTATGTAAAAAGGATATGACATAAAAATAAAACTACTGGTATTTGGGAGCCTGGAAAAGAGGGAATAAAAATCTATCACCTCTGATTATGGAACTTCTATTTGTTGACCTCTACTCAGTCCATCTAAAGACTTAATCCTCTCCTCCCCAAGTCAGATCTAAGTACTGTTAACTCTTGAATTCTACTATTTCTACAGCAATAAATTACAATTGCTGGTTTTCTTTTAAAATACAGGGCCTAGCTTGGTTCTACAGAGCTTCTGTCCAGGTCAGCAGTTTATTTTCATTGGTAACATGGACAGCTTTTATCATATGTGTCACAAAGAAGACCTAAGTTACAGCCAGGCCATGTGCCATATTTATACATTTACTTTCTACTTAATAGTGCTTCTGACTCCCTTCTCTCTATTACTCAGTGGGTTTAGATCATCACAGTAAGCCAATAAACTTTGGCATATTCATCCTCAGAAAGACCATCCCTGCTATCAAGCTGGCAGTCCAACACATGAAAAGTCAGGACTGACACTAAGATATCTGGGAATGGATTCCCCCCATTTAGTAATTTTTCATGCAGGAAAGTGTTTTTATTTCTTTCCTTCCTCAAATTTTCCACTAGGAAATACAAGTTCTCATTTATTTCATGCCTCCTCATACAGAAATATATCTACAGAAGCAGTAAAATGGCATAGCTTGCATTATCAGTCTTACTGATTTTGTTGCAACAGCCACCAGGCTTTAAAATGAGACAGTTTTCAGTATGCAGAGTAATACCAACATATACTGCAATTTCCAAGGCAAAACCAGTTTACTCTTGCCTTTGCATGTACTCTGAATTGTTTATTCACAGAAACAATTTCTAGCTAGATGTTATTGAGCACTACAATGATACACAGTAAAACTGGGCCTTGCTTTGTCCTTTTTACTCTCCAGCTATCACTTTGCAATCTAGGACACAAGAAGAAAGTACTGATGGCGAAGAAATCTAAACCATCACATCTCCACTCATCAGAAACAAAACATTGTGGAGTCCAGAGCTGCAAGGGAACAGCATGGAAGGAAGGCTGCCTCCAGCCCTACACTCCACCTCTCTCCAGGTTAACAGGATCCTGCTACAAGTAAACTGGCACATCTGCTGCTTAACCTGCTTGCAGCAGAGAATCTTCAGCAAGGTTTATCAAACAATAGTGAAAACATCATTATTAAAACTAGAGAAAAAAAATATTCATAATATCCTCCAGAGACAGATCATCCAAACTTGCAGTTAAACTTGAGATCAGCATTAAATACCAGTATTCCAGAAATAGGAAGGATAGGTCCTTATTAAGACTGTAATTTGCTGTTTCTATTAAAACAATCAACACTTTAATGCAACTTAAAAGAAACCTGTATGCCCATATACCTCCTTTTTAGCTTGTTTTCTTTTTGAAAATCCAAGTATTTGGTCAGGAAAATTACTACAGTAATAAACACACATCAACACACCATTAAGTTATTGCTTGAATAACCATTCTAAGCCCACACAGGAAGTATTTCCACTGTCATATTTTATTTTCAAAATACTAATCAAAGAGAAGGCTTGGTATTCCTCAATAAAGTTGCTGTTGGTACAGGCTCTGCTGAGCAGATTTCAAAAGAGTAATTTAGGCATAAGGGGTTTTTTTTGTACACATGTATATGTATATATTTATACACACACTTAAGAATGTGGCCCACTTTTCCTTAACCTGAACCATAAAAGCAGCTCAGATAAATTAACAGGTACATGCACTAACAACAACAAGCACATGCATTTGATTGATAATTATGAAGAAAACATCTGGTTTTGCCTCAAGTACAACAAAATAAGATGTTAAGTTTAACATTAAATATTAACATAGTAAGTCAACTGCCATAAAAGTCCCATGACAACCAATACCTTAGAAAAAACCCATATACATACCTTCACTGCAAAATGGTCTTTTGATGCCAGAGAAATTCACCGTCTCGTGCAGCGTTTTCTCCTCTTGACAGTATTCACAGTATGTAACTATGCAGTGCAGTTTCTTATAATCATCAGAACATGCTCTGCTGCAGAACTGATACACTTTATTCTAAATGCAAAGTTGCAAAGCATCACAGATAGGGTTAATAGATAAAATCTTAAGATCTGGAAGGTTTGCCATTAAGACAAACTTTAACATGCAAAGTAAACAGAGTTGAAAACACACCATTAGGGCATGCCTTGTAATGTTAAAAATAACAACTATCACTCAAGCTGACAGCCAATGCTACAAATCCACATCATTTCATATGAAAAGCTAAACAGAAAATAGGCTAAGCAATTAGCAGATCTTCTTCAGATACTTCTCTCCATTCATAGAGAAGTGTAACAATGATCTACCATATCTACAGTAATGCAATAACTGATGAAAGCAGACTTCAAACTTATAGCTGAGGTGATAAATTACAATTTTCTTTAAATTCCACAGATGCTTTTTTATTTTTTATTTATGAACAAAGACTTTTAGCTTTTACCCATACTAAAGTTAAATTATGTTCTACAGAAACAGGTAGATTTCATTAACTTGATTTTTTTAGCTTCAATACCTTACAAAATAGCTATCTAGAAAAATTCTACAGAGTTACTGCTTTAAACTTCTAAATATTTCATCACCCTAAGAATAATACCAACTCCCCCTTACCTCCCATTCCAGTACTTCTGGCTTTGAACAAAAAGAACTTTTGCAATAATTACATTTCAAATGAATATCACTGGGAGAGACAAACTGACCATTTGTTGAAGACTGCACACTGAGAGTCTGAAAAACATAAATATGCATACACATCACTAAAAAAAGAAAGTCACATTTTAAATTTGCTTTTCAATTAAGCCTATGGCATTGGAGAATTTGAGAGTTAATAAACTCAGGAGCATTTCTGGCAAAAGCACAGCAGGCTAGTCCTTTCCCTTATTTTTCCCTTGTCATCTTAGGTCTTCCAATCTTGAATCCTGACCCTTGCTTCCACCATAATTACTTCAGGTCATATTTACTTTACCTTACCTTTCTAATGCTTGTTGTTTAAGGCTAACATTTCAAATGAATATCACTGGGAGAGACAAACTGACCATTTGTTGAAGACTGCACACTGAGAGTCTGAAAAACATAAATATGCATACACATCACTAAAAAAAGAAAGTCACATTTTAAATTTGCTTTTCAATTAAGCCTATGGCATTGGAGAATTTGAGAGTTAATAAACTCAGGAGCATTTCTGGCAAAAGCACAGCAGGCTAGTCCTTTCCCTTATTTTTCCCTTGTCATCTTAGGTCTTCCAATCTTGAATCCTGACCCTTGCTTCCACCATAATTACTTCAGGTCATATTTACTTTACCTTACCTTTCTAATGCTTGTTGTTTAAGGCTAATGAGTAAATGCAAAATAAGAAAAAAAAAAAAAAAAGAAAAAGAAAAAGAAAAAGAAAAGCCTCCCAAAATTGCACACCTGATAATGACAAAGCATGTATTTTCAGATACATACATTTCACAGTCTGCTTTATTTTGGTCACGGAAGTTCTGACGACAAGTATTTTCAAATCCAAACCTCAGCAAGGCAGATTATCAATACCTTAACTAGAGCATACCATTTGAAAATACAAACACTGAAGTAAAATACCTTCAACTGAGAAATCCTGCATATACTCAGATTAAAGAAAACTAGCTAATCATTTTAGCTGGTCACAGTCATCATGGCAGGAAGATGCAATCAAACAGCTAAGGGTTTTCAGATTGAGAAATACACTGTAGATTGCATGTGTAGGTGTGAGAATGTACTTCTGTAACTGAGTAATTAACTGAATGCATTTCTGATGCAATCAGTAGATAATGAGCTCAATTTTACAGCATCTGTAGTCTTCCAGTAGGTCTTATATGCCTACGGAACAGTTTTTTACACATTTCCTAGATCTAGCAACAACTATTGGTACATGACACACACCACGTTCAAGACAAAATTTGATTCAGTAGTGGTAACAGTCACTTGAAGAATCCAGAGGATGAACTTCTTACATCCATCTTCTCAACAAACTTTCCCACACTGTTTGCAACAAGATAAATATTTTTAAATATTACAAGTTCTCTTCAGACAGATTTGTTAATGACCTATCTTCCTCATTAATAGTGAAAACATAAAACATTTCTTTTACAGGATACTTGGCTTCGGACTGTCATGTTACTGAGGCTTCATCTACACTAAAAGTTAAAAAAAAAGTTTAAAAAATTGTGATGAGGCAGATTACTGATCTAAGACCTCCCCTAAGAGAACCAGTACTGCTGAGTGCTAGTTAGAATCAGTCTCAATTTTATGCAGATGCCCTAATTCTGTATCAGGAGTTTACAGACATTAGCAGTCATGCACATTTCCCATTGACAGACAGGACCTGAGCAACAAAATGCCACATACTGCAGAGAAGATGCTACCTTTATCCCAATGGTCCATTTTCCTAAAGTTACAACATAGTCTGATGCCCACATAGAGTATTATCATGTCTCTCCTACTACATCAAGCAAAAGTCCCTGTGGTTGAGAGAGGTTGGCTAGACTTTGGCTGTTCTAAACAGGCAGATGAAGGCTTGTACTAACATGGGAGCCACAAAGGTGTTTTAAGTTCAAGGTTCAATCTGTGCCTTTCTGCATTTGCAGGTTTCCTCACAAAGCAAACATCATGCTTAACACATGCTGCTATATTGCTTATGTCAACACAATGAAAATCCCAGAATTTCTGGATGACTGGAATCAGGATACAAGTATACTCACTCTCTCAAATTCAGGAATTACCTTTAAATATGGGATCAAAACCACTACAAGTTAAAATTAACACATTTTTGGTGTTTTCTGATGTGTGGCACTGTTAGTTTCTTTATTTTCCTAACTGTTTGCTGTGGTAGAAATTCAGGCCCTCCATAGTCTGGAGGGCTGGTAATTGAACAGTAACAAAAGCTACGGATACAAGAACAATGGAGTTTGAGACTGTTTAAAATGAAAACTCATTTAAAATAATATTTATACCTAACTGTAGATTAAAAAAATCTAAGCAATTAAGCATTACTACTTAAACCAACATTTTTTATCATAAACTCTTACGGGTCAACTAAATATTTACCCACAGAAATCAGTAAAGAACTCCTTTCGTATTACTGAAAGCTCTAAACCAAGCAGAAAATAGTTATAAAACTAACAATTACAACATTATTTTGTGTGCCACCTTAAAGTTTCTGTTACCTGGCTTACAAATCAAGGACTGCTTCTGCATAGTGTTTTCATGAGTCAAGATGACATGCATGTAGTATTCTCATAATCTCGCTTTGCTTCTAATTTATGAGACTCTTGGAGTACAGAATATATTTACAAATTATTTGGGAGCATTATTACACACAAATAACATGATAAAAAAAGGATAAAATAACTTAAAATCTTCCACAAATTAGCCCTAACAACAAGGCTATCTTAATATTGTGCTTTATCAAATATACATTTAAAATCATATATGTATCTATGTGCTCTTTTGAGTATCTTTTAACTCCATTAAAAATAGTTATGTTCACTCTGACTTTTCTTGAGCCTGCCCCGAACAACAAGAGCATGGAACATGCCAAGCAAAGAGAGAAATCATTGTAAAGCCCTTTTCAGCTTTCAATGCAACCACCTCAAACTACTCTAAGCTGCCAAATTACTAACAAGAAGTAGGCAGACACAGTCTAGAACTCTTCTGCGAAGACCAGTGTAGTAGCTCAGCTTCTGGCCTGCCCCTGCCACCGCAGCATACGCAACAAAGTCGTTATCCTTGCTCACAGCAACACAAAATCAAACAGTGCAAACATTTCTGTGTATAAACTTGTATGTGAAAGGGCTAGTAGGCAGCCAGGCTGTGGTTGAGTTTTTTCCTAGCTGAGAAAAAAAAACCTTTGAAAGAATCAAGTTGTTCTTACCATGAAAAAAAGAAGCAAACACATAAAAGGGATCTCTTACATACTGTCATCCACTAGGACTGCTACACAAGCAAAGTCAAGGGCATTAAACTAAACAGGAAAGGAACCAAACACTCCCCTTCCATTCATGCACACATAGACCTTCCAGCCTCAGCATGGAAGCCTCAATTATATTTGTCATCATCAAATTTGCAAAAGTATTCCTGTGACAAGCATGCCAAGCTTCCTTCACACTTCCTGCTGTAGCATACTCCTTTTTTAAAATATAAGTGTGTGTAAAAGAGAGAGATCCAAGGTATATAATGAAGAACCTCACAGACATCATCATGATGGTAAAAGAGAACACAACGTTAAAGAAAAATGAAAGCAATCTGTTAAAAAACACTGTACTTACTGGTACATACAACTGGTCATACAACTCTCAAGATACATCCATAAATTGAAAATAAAATAATAATTAAAAAAACAACCAAGCTTTACCAGAAATTTCTGGAAATTTTGCATGGACTAATGTTTTGCCAGGTAGCTTATACTTTAAGATTTTTATACAGCAGCTAACATTGGAAAAAAACTTGCACTACAGCCTCCATGTTCACAATAAATAAATTAGCAGTTTATTTTTCCTTAAAAGTCAAGTTCAGGCAAGATATTCAACTGACCCAGTAAAGGTATTGATAGCAAAACTGGCTTAAAACAATAGTGTTGGAACAGTTCTGTCCTTAACTCTGAAATAACATTCTCAAAGACAACCTTGAAAGAAGACAAGACAGTCACACTACCACACCAAAACCACATCAAGCAGGCTATTCTCCCTCTTTTTTACCCTCTTTCTTACAAGGATGAATGCTCTTGCAAGCTGTCTGCACAAAGGAGAAGATAGATACATTGCACAACAAGCAGCTCAACTAAATCTTTCAAAGATTTGAATATGTTAAAACAACAGTCAGCTAGAAACAAAATGGTTATTCATTAAGATAAAATGACAATCAATCCAAAAGTACCATAAACAAATTGGGAATTTGAATATTCCAATCCATTTGTAAACCAAAAGGAGTAAATTTTTTTGCAGAGGCAGACAGAATTGAAACAGCAGCTACTCTAAAAAGTTAAAGAGTTATCTACATTAGTAAATAGTGAAAAATATGAAGCACTAGAGTAAATCAGCCACTTTTTCAAAAGTTCATTGCAGAAATCATTGCAATTGACCAAATGGATTAAACCAGTTTTTCAGTCTAGGTCCAGTCACTTATGTGTCACTCAAGTATAAAAAACCTTTAGGGAGCACTTACAGGGTTTAGTGTCATACTAAATGAAAGGAACAAAAGCAGCTGTTCTTACACAATCAACTCATACCTAACAGCGAATACTTTTAATTGTTCTACACAGTGAATATATGAAAACTATAAAAAATTTGAACCCAACAGAGATGTTTGAGCAAACTAAATGTAAGCAAATGACCACCTACCCGTTCTTGGTCTTTACTGAGAACTAACAGACTTTATGGATGTTCTAACTGAAGTCCACTACAACACTAAAGAGACAGATTTACATGTAGCACTGGGACAGAAGGATCAGGAAGGTCTCAGTAAGATCAGAAACCCGCAACAAACATCAACTGATCCAGCATTTATATGCAATAATGTTGCTTAATGTTGACTTATCTGCAAATCCAAGAAAGCCCAGGCTGTATTTTTTGTTCACTAGCTTTATTTCTCTCACTCAAATGGCAGAAGGGTTTTGTTCTGAGAGCTTCTGGGGCTGTAATCAATTGCAAGGCCATGTAGAACAACACAAGTGCCAAAGGAGTTTGCAAGAAGCAGTAGAGATTTGTCACTACGTATGCATGGAAATGCAGAATGGGGCTACATGATGGGAGGTCCAATCCATGGTATATTAAGAAAGCAATTAAGAGACTGATTTCCTTTCCAGCTGACAGAAAATGGTAGTTTCATGAGAAATAGGAAAACCGTGTATGGATGTAACTGTTCGACAAGTCACAAGGAGGAAATTATCAGTTATACAGTGTGCATCTGGGAAAGCTGTTTTTACATACAAAATTTGAAATATTTTATTTTAAAATGTTCTTTGATTACCTAGACATTATTCACTACATTTTACATATGCTTTAACCTTAAGTCATATTAAAAATACGACATTTTCAACAAGCATAGCAGCCACTTCCAGTGTGCCTATGATTAGGCTTGCAACACTCAATTGCTGGACAGGATTTCAACAGCCAGTTTTGTTCATAACTATCCTGATGGCTTAGGCTGTAATCTTTCATTTCAGATGGTCAGTATTTTCGATTCACCTTTGTTAGTACAATAGCCAACATGAGAATCTTGTTACTGTATTCCGTATAAAAAGTAATGAAACTTATTGATCTTCAAGGCAAAACAGCGAGATTCATCTCCATAAGGAGGCTGGGGTGGTAAAAATAAGATGATCAGTGACACTGCTTTGTGTTTTCTCATGGTATCAAGGAAAAATGGGTTATTATTCTTGGATTTTATACATTTAATATAGCAGTTAGTGTTATCGTTATGAAACAGAACTTAGACCAAATTGTTAGGAGCCAGAAGCATCTGCTATGTTAATTGTAACTCATAAACATGTATATACAAGCAAGTTAGTGTAATATGCAAATACTTAACACAAACACAGGTACACAAATACTAAGGGAGCAAAAGATTTAACACAACAGCTAACCTGAAATTTAGCTACACAACTGGAACTGCAAAAGTTGTACAGTTTTCCATCAGGCATTGTGGCTTGATATTGAGGTAACGAGTTTTGTTTACAAAAGTGGCAAATAATTCCCATACCTAAAAGAAAAATGTAGTTTACAAACAAAATAAACACAAAATAGTAATGAAAAAAAATACAATAAAGGAAAAAAAAAAAAAGAAAACACCCAAACCTAAAACCTGGATTACAGGTCAGCTCTTCCCAACATTTCCATGTAAAAAGCTAGTATTTGTCTATTTTCCATACAGCTTCTACAAGTTACATAAAATGAGAAATTGCAGAGGTTTAATGGAGAGCATTAAGTATGAAACTGCACCTTATTCTGTAAAATTCACTACAAGGTTTTCAACTTTGAGGTTGCTAAATTAAGACCAAGATGGCTGCTTTGCATACTGAAGAACACACAATTTGAGTTATTTACCAGGTCCTTTCACCCAGACAAAAAATTTTACCTAGAGAATATCCATACACAGTATAACTACCTCTACCCTTCTCTAATTGTTGCTTGAGGAGATAAAATGGGATGAGATTGGATCACAGAAAAGAGAATATTCATTCTTATGCATGAAAATGACAGTATCATTCTGTGACTCATCAGAGCACATTATGTCTCAGTATTTTTTCCCAAGAAGCCTTAGACAGTTGAAAATTGTTTCAAACATCAAGCAAGAAGGCCAGTAGAGAAAATGGACTCCTCATAGAGTCCTCATGGACTCCTCATGGGTCCACTTACTAGCATTGAATATTAAGATTTATTTTTTTTTAATAAGTTTTAAAACCTATAAAGTTACATCTGCATAGATTAATTCACAGATCAACCCACCCCCAGTGTTCAAAAAATAAATGTCTGCTCTTATTAGTGATGAAAATCCATCACCCTTTTCACTTACTTTGTGATTTTGCATATTTTGATTTGTGTGTGTTCATGCATGCAGTTGAGCAGTATGGCTCCATATATCCATTAGGTCCTATGCACTGAGTCATGTCAAAAAACCTGCACTGAGCTCTGCAGCCAGTACAAGATGTTAATTTGCCATATTTCTAAAACATAAAACAAAGCAAAACAATGCATTAGTTAAAACTGTTTGGCTTTTGATTTTAAATTATGGTATAACAAACACAGAGGTCAACTTATTTACTTCTGGAATTTTCTTCCCCCTCAGAACCTTCCTATACTAACTCTTACAATCATCCTCTCAAGAGCATTCAGCACTATAGCTGGATCTCACTCCTGGGAGGAAGCTGGCTAAAACTAAACTTCTGTGTAAAGACAAAAACCGAACACATACCCCTCAAAAAACCCAAAAAGACAAACAAACCATCCCAAACTCCATCTGCAAACTGTGGTAAGAGTACATAGCAAGCTATGCTGAGCTAGAGGCTGAAACAACTCTGCTCCTCTCTCCATGGGACAATGGTCATAAGAAAAAAAACAGCAGTCTGTCACAGCAATGATGAAAGGTAAATAATGGTGCTGAACTTTGAAAAATATCTGTACTCTCCAAATGATGAAATCCTTAATATTATCAAGTATGAGCTAGTCAAAGCAGTTTCTTGGTAACAGCATTGCTGGGAGAACCTTTATCTTTTCAACCCCCCCTAGTTCTAGTCCTCCAAGCAGGAGAAACACCCTGCAAAGTTCCTATACTCCTTATTGGATCCACTGAGGGAACTGTGACTCCATGAACCTGACAAGAGACTCAATTTTGGCATCTCTCAACACAGCACTCAATCAACAGTTTTCCACAGAAAAGCTCTACGGAAGCTCTATAAAAAGCACAGAAAAGTTGCACCAAGCAGAAATACCAATAACACAGTCAACACACAAACAACTATCTGCAACATGTAATACATACTTCAGTGTTAGGCAAATATCTCAAGCACCACAAAGCAAGTTTCAGAAAAAAAAAAAAAGTCTAGACACCTTCCCTGCCCATAGACATAGTATGATGGTTTTGCCAGGGATCAGAGAGAATTCCTCATTTGAACAGTGATGAGTCTCCTATCAGATAGACTCTCTCCTTTTTGAAGGAAAATGCCCTATTGACACTTAAGCATTTTATACTTCTTCCCAACTGTTTGAGGAACAATTTTGACACCACTTCTCCCTCATTCCCACTTCTCAAGGAGTGAGGGGGGAAGGAAAGACAAAGTATCTTTCTTAAGTGCTTCATTTGTTTAGAGCAACTTGTTTAGTTAGAAGCCTCAGTTGGTGTCTTGCTCTTCCTAAGTACCTGCGTCTGAGAAATAGCTAAATCCAGTCTTACAGAGAGCCAGAGAAGAAACTTACAAGATGTGTAAGTATGTTTACAGATGTATCATCTTCTCTATATTAAAAAACAGACAAATGCAGATGCCTCTGCCATAAACTGGGCATAGCATCTTGCAGAGAGGAGCAAAATTTCAAAATACCACACAGCTTCATGATTTCCACATGCTGCTTTGATGAAACCTTTGCTGAGGATTTCCTCCAAAAAGGACACAGGACTATGTGTCAAGGCATCAAAAGCCTACCTAGAGGGCCTTTTATACAACTCCAGGATCCTTCCCTTCCATCTGCATTTTTTTCTGTTTGCTTTAAAAAATGTTACTCAGCAGCAAACAATCCTCCAAATCAGTCACAATATTGACAAAATTTACACTAAGTACCAAGACTAAAACACAGCAATTATACTGCTCTAGGAGTTGGAGCTATTCTGCCAATATACATTCATCTTCTCTGACAAGCTAATAGACCAAAAAAAAACCCAAACTAGGCATAAAGAATACTTCAAGTTCTAATACCAGTGAGAATACAGGAGGTCACAATTTACAAAGGACTCAAGTTCTTGGAACAAGCTTAATGGACAACAGCCATCAAAAAATGTACACGCACAAAGAGCCTTCGTATGTCTAGAATAAATTAAAATGTACATCTAGAAGCACTGATGCAAATACTTGCCAGCAGCTAAACAAAGAGTGTTTGAGAATATACTCAGAAAACAATGCACAGGTTAGTGAAGCTTTCACAAGCTCTAGATCCGAAAGAAGGAAAAAATACATCAAACTGATGCCATGATGACTTCAACAGACAGAAAGATGAAAAAACAGATTATAATACATGAATTTACAGTACACCAATCTAAGCATTATCAGAAAAGATTCATTATGTTAACAGACAACACGTAAACATCTCTTTAGTTATCTGATGTCAAGATCACACATACAAGGTACAGTGCAGCAGCCTGTCCATCACTTCTGAATTTCAAACAACATTGTAATACTGGGGTTGTTAACTGATTTCGCCCTGGATTTTTCAGACTTAAAAGCAACAAGAACTATCTTTATAAGCATGTAGTAATAACCTAGGCAAACAAGATTACAAAGAACATGAATTTCCAAAAAATGTATCAAGGATGCAGAAGATTCTGGGTAGAAACAAGAAGGCTAACAGCTAATCTCTCTACTCTTGTCACATGATGAAGACAAGTGAGCAATTTTTGCAGTACTAGAAGCTTGAACATGTTGTTACACAAGCAAAGGAAAAAAAAATATTTAAAAGGTTCCAAAGCCCTTGAAGTTCACTGCTCTCAAATCCTTGTAATCATCATCAGTTAAGCTGAACTTTCTTCCTGCATTTTTGTTACTCTTGTCTGCACTCCCCAAGCTTGTAAGTTTGAAAATTAAAACCATTCAAAGAAAGGAAGCAGTACAACACTATTATAAAAAAGATTAAAGCATACCAGAAAGTATTAGTCAATCAGCATTCTACAGGTGTCTCAAACATTTTAACAGTCTAACTCAAAAGCTTCCTCCATTGAGAACATCAACCAAGAACACTTGCACTGTACTATCCCCTGTTCTTAAAGAGCCATAATGCAAAGCAATAATTTTATCTCGTTCTTATGTGTCAAATTTCCAGATGAGACTCTCTCTTCTCATGGTTCTCAGGTAACTTACATTCCTATTCTCACATTCATCACAACATTGTCATCTTTCATCTCTAAGAAACTGCGGTATTAATTTCATTCTGTAGAAAAAGGAACCTTTGAAAATTCTTTCCCTGGAAGTACCCTTCTGGCTGGAATAAACAAACAGAAGATTCTCTAAAACCAAGGAGAACTACAGTAACACACAGGGTTGAAGAGCATTCAGATAAGGATTTTTGACCCCAAAACAATGTCACTTAAGAGGAAAATGGCAGAACCAAACTGGTATAATGTGGGGCACTGTGTATCAACTGGTCATTGTCTTTTCCAACAGTATCAGCTATGCAAAATCACACCAGTAGCAACAGAAACAGCTTCAAAACTGACAACAGGAGGCAGCTCTTCACATAACAGCAGGTCAGAAGAACTTAATAAAGAGAGTAATGAATTAAACAATTGCTTGTCCAGTCTCCCTGTGAACAAATTTAAACAAGAGATTCACTGAAAATAGCATAAAGGAACCTTTGCATAAGCTTTAAGAGATCCTCTGACCTCTAGAGAGTCAGACACTATGAGAATGCTCAGTATCCTAAGTACCTGCACTGTTCCTGTTTTCACACCTCTTTGCATGCTCACTTTCATACACTGCAGGAGACCATCCCTGATCTGAACCAGAACAGCTGTTGTCATCGTCCTACTACAAAACATTTCTTTTTTAAATTAAATATTTTACCCATCCTCAAGGAAAAGTCAATGTTCAGAAAAGAACTTAAGAAAGATGTAAAGCTCTGTCAATGTTGGTGGTATTTCATGGTCAGGAGACAAAAGAAAACTTCATCAGTAAAGAGAAAAATAGATCAAAGAGTATCAAAATCTTCATTACTAATTAAAGAGGGAAGTAAAAAAATTATAAAGCTTCCTGACTCTTTTAAACATCACTGCTTCATTCTTTGTTTCAGAAGTATAGAATCACAGGATTAGAGAGGACCTCAAGAAGTCAAGTGCAACCTCCTGCTCAAAGCAGGTCCAGAGATGGTTGCTCAGGATCTTGTCCAGTCAAATCTGGGTATCTCCAAGGATGAGCACTCCAAAATCTTTCTGGAGGATTGGTGGTATTTCATGGTCAGGAGACAAAAGAAAACTTCATCAGTAAAGAGAAAAATAGATCAAAGAGTATCAAAATCTTCATTACTAATTAAAGAGGGAAGTAAAAAAATTATAAAGCTTCCTGACTCTTTTAAACATCACTGCTTCATTCTTTGTTTCAGAAGTATAGAATCACAGGATTAGAGAGGACCTCAAGAAGTCAAGTGCAACCTCCTGCTCAAAGCAGGTCCAGAGATGGTTGCTCAGGATCTTGTCCAGTCAAATCTGGGTATCTCCAAGGATGAGCACTCCAAAATCTTTCTGGAGGATTTTCACAACCCTTACAGAAAAAAAAAAAAAAAGCTTTTCCTTCTATGATTTGGACAGATTTAGAAGTTTTTCTTTGTTTTCAAGCTGTGTCTGTTGCCTCTCATCCTTCCACTGTGCACTTTGAGTCCCACTTTGTCCTCTCTATACCTTCCTCCCTATCAGATAACTAATCTCCCTTTAGCCTTTTCAAGGTTTAACAAACTACGGTCTCCCAAGCCCGCCATGTGCTCCAGTCCTCTACACATCTTGGTAGCTCTCCACTTATCTTGCACCAGTATGCCAATGTCTTCCATCCTCTTGAATGCAAAACTGGACAGTGTTCCAGATGTAGTCTCCAAAGTGCAGAAGGCTGGGGTGGCAGGGTATGGAAATAATTTCCCTTGACCTACAGTCTTTGCACTTGCTCGTATAGCAATAGGTTGCCCAGAGAGACTGTGAAGTCCCCATCCTTGGAGATATTTAAAACTCAAATGGACACGGTCTTGGATGATCTGCTTCACGTGGCTCTGCTTGAGCAGGGGGGTGGACAAGATGATCTCTAGAGTTCCCTTCCAACCTCAAACTTCTGTGACACAAACCAGGATGCAGCTGGCCATTCTTGCTGCAAGGGCACACTGCTAACTCCTGCTCAACTTGTTGTCCACTGGGACACTCAAGTCTTCTTCCAAAGCTGTTTTCTTGGCAATTATCCTTCACATCATGGTCTCCATGATGCTTCAACAGTAGACAAGTGATTAGAAATAAAACATTCAAACTAGTCTCAGTTTCAAGTTTCCTTCAAAGATGGAATTAACTCAGAAACGTTCTATGAAAGAATGTATCAGACATTTTTCTTCCATGTACCACTTGTGGAAAATTCAAATCTAGAGTGTCCTGTGAAAAAAAATGGAAGGTCTGAAACTTGCATATAAAGGAGAATTTTAAGTAAAAGCAGGGCTAACAAAATAGTAGAGAATTCTATCAATTCAATTACTAGGTACAAAAAAAGCAAGTTAACCCAGAGGCAAAATTTCTAGAGAATGGCCTGGTACCCTCTGAGGGAACACTTGATGCAAGTAGTCCAGCTACACCTCTCCTTCACTACTACACCTAGGTTCTGCATTGAGATGACCTAATTTTAGCTAGATCCCATTATATATACACAGAAGCCTGAATATTCTGTTATTTTATTCCAAACTCATTTATTCTTTCATTACTTTTTTGTACACCCCATTAGAGACCTAAATCTAGAAATCAGGTCTACTTCATTATAGATATCTCATGACAGATAACTGAGAAAAAACATATTAGAAAATACTTCATGCAATTTGGAAATCCTTTTGATTTACTAGTTCTATGTGCATTTCCAGTCTTCATTCTGTTTAGTGCTGAACTTAAACTGGCAACTACAAAAGTAACTATCAAGATGTAAGATGAGACAGATTTAACAGGATATATTTCAGAAATACAAGTATTGTTGCAACAGAAATCCAAATTCCTGGAAATAAAGAGAATTCAGTTGGAGGGTTTCTGAAGAATTTTATTCTTGCCATTATCAGCAACAATCATTTTAGAAGCAATCTTGATCTTCCTTTACATCTGACTAAAAGGATTATGTAAGCTCAATCTAGAACGCCTCTTGCATAAACCTTAGGAAGAAGAAAGAACAAACTCCAAAATAAACATCAGCTGAATACTGTAATTTCCTGGTATTTTAGAAGTAAGCCTCACTCCTGTTTGCAACTGAAACTAATTAAGGTTTCTGTTCTTGAACTTTCTAGCTACAAGATTATTTCAAAAAAGCTATAGGTGCCTTGCATACAGACATCTGTGATACAGTTTTATTTGACTGAAAAAAAGCACCTGCTTCACATGCCTTCAGAAGGATAGAGCAGGATGAAGAACACACTTGTACTGTAAAAGAGCATTTCTGCCACAACTTCTCCCATGCAAGGGCTAGTTGATTAAGAACAACAGAATAACAAACAGCTGATTGCTACAATGCTATGTAGCAGACCTAACATTTGTGTCCAGTTGAAGGAAATGCTTTGCAGTTAAAACTCATGGTCTGTGGTAAACTGATTGGTATATACTTCTCAATCCAGGCAAAATTCTCTTAAGTAGCTTTAGAGAGTAACAGTTTCAAATCAGAAATAAGATAAATATGGGGAAAGCTTCTAGAAAAGAACATTCTGGGACAGACACAGTCGACCTGCATTCAAATGGAAAAGGAGAATGAAGATAGAAATTTTCTGTAATTAGAAAAGCAGAGGTATTCACTAAAAGGAATTCTATGATAACAGAAATCCATTAGTAAGGCAATCAAGAAAATAGCAGCTAAACTACTTCAGAACTATTGGAAAGAAGGATGGTACAGATGGATCCAGAAGCAACACGCAGGTCTAAGAAAAGAACCAGATGTCAGCAGAATCTGTAACAGCAAAGAAAGAAGCCATATTATTTATTCAGTCTTTTAAAATACCATGCCCAAATAATCTCTCCCCCAAAAATAACAACTGTAAACTCTTCCTTGCTTCAACAAAAGAGTTTAAGATTAGTAACACCTCGAACGCATTTGCCCAAGTCTTAAGAGCAAGAGCTGAAGCAATTGCTTTTGTGGCCCTGGAACACCAAGTGATTTGTCTTTATGTTACAACAGCTGAACTCTGCAAACAGCCAATAAACTACTTGTCCACTAACTATTCTTTGGCATCTTGAACCGCCAGTGACCCCTATTTTGGCCAGTTTTTTTTCCTGTTCTCAAGACACTCGTGTTGATGTGTTCAAGAAAAGCCGAGCTGAAAATCCCTTCTTCCCTGCCTTAAAAAGCATGTTACTTTTTACAATAACCAAATGTTTCAGCTGTCTGTTTTCTCCCTCTTTC
>NW_009953505.1:4629674-4642364 GCF_000747805.2 Chaetura pelagica | reverse complement strand
CTTTCCCTCAGTCATGTCCAATTACTCCAGCTACAGTCTTCTCTCCAATACTTAGTCATATCAGCTCCTTTTTTCCTCTTTTTAAGACTTTCCTATGCTTCCACACAGATCACACCTCACAATTTTGACTGCTGTAACTCCTTTTCGTTTGAACTACAAAGCTGTGTTAACAGCCCTGATGAACATACAGCACTTTATCTTCTAAAATATCGACAAAATAACATTCTGAACACTTACTATGAATGATATTCAGGTGCCTAAGGAAGCCGATTATAGTGTTTTTATTGAAGAGCAGCAAATTCTACAGCTGAAGACAGATATCTGGAGCAGAAAGGACAAAATAAATGATTCCAGAAACAGGAACACAGAAAAGGTAGAAGGTGCAAGAATGGGATAGTTTCTAGAAGGACATTATTTGCATCAGAGATACAAGAAACTGGAGGCATAAATACCAAGAGGCCTCAAAAAAACCAAAACCCCCGTACCACTAAGCAGGAAGAAAGGGGGATTATTTCTTGGTTGATAAAAGATTTCTGTCATTTAATCATGGTAGATGGGGTAAAAAGCATCTAGTTATCTACAATTGTAGAAGTGTACACAGCATCAAATGTCAGTGTTGTGAGAGACTACGTAATACTTAGTTTGGTATTAAGTAAAGTGAGACAGAAGTGGTTTACCATATGGGGAAGAGATTCCACTACTAAACCATAGTTTGAACTGGCTGAAACCACAGAATTTCTCTTCAAAAGTGACCAGATTTTTTTTTTATATATATTGAAAAGTCATAATTTTTAGTATTTCAGCTTAAAGGGCCTGTTCAACTCTCACAATTACTGGTTTTGTCAACCGTATTTACTCTCAAAACAGACACTTGGAAGCAAGAGCTTACAAAGCAGTAAGGAAGGCAGGAAGCAGAAGATTTTTGTAGTTAATTGTACTATGAAAATAATTTTTAAAGGACAGATCTGTCTTAATAGCAAAGAGGCACAGAAAAAGAACAGATACTGCACAGGACAAGACAAAGTCAAAAACCCTGGATGCTTCCACTTAAGTAATATGTGACCAGATATTCTAGACTAGCAATCGTAGGGATTTAAACCAGCAGATAACAATACATTTTGTGAGACTAAATACAAACTCTACATAAGCACTGAATCCTGAGTTGCAGAACTGACATGCACATTATCGTATGAAGTGAATGCTTCTAAATCCCTACACCGATAAATCAGATGGAACTAGTTTCAAAAAAGCAGAGTTTCAAAAAAGCATTTGTTTGGCAAGGAGAAGAATTCAAAACAAGGAAGCACGGCAGCCTAGATTGAACTTGACTGAATTGCTGTTGAGTGGATGGACGGGATGGAACAGTCTAGTTAGTCTCGAAGCACGTTTATCCAATCAAAGAAGTCAATCAAATGCACTTATATTCAGTACTGAAAGAAAATGTTCATTAGATGAAAGACAATGGATCCACCCTCTTTAACTAGGATAATACTCATTTGGCTTGGACTGGTACTCACTTCATTCCACAGCTACTAAGAAGCCTATGAAGAAACACCTACAGCTCATTCCTCCCTCATTTGACAGCAGGTGAAGATCATCACTTCCTCCCTTTTTTGACAGCGCATGAAGCACCCAAAGCAAGTGAAACTCAGGTCATATGTTAACAAGAAGAATTTAGTTAAGGACACACACACACACAAAAAAAAAGTAAAAGAACTTTTTTAACTAGTTAAGCACTGTATACTTTCATAGTAGAACCAAGAGCACTGTGGATGGATCGGGCCAGTAAGCAAAGCAGGTAAAGACTGTATTTTTAGAAGTAGACACAGATCACAGATTCATCTTAGTTGAACAGAAAATTAAAAGGTATGGTTGGCTGCAAAAGCCACATAACAGAATTCACCTGCTCCTTAGAACAAGGTTGTCAAGCCTGTAACCAAATGCAGGGAACCAGGACTGGAATAGCATTGCTACTACCTTGAAAAGGAAATTGACTAACTCTTGAGACAAAAAATTGGCAATAGTATCAGAAACACTGAAACAAAATATGTATGTACTGGTGGTTACTATGTCTTTGTGGCCCGCATATTTGGGGTCTGTTTCAATTGTTGCATAGATGCTAATTTTTAAATTAATTACTGAAGTAACTTTTAATGGTTCTCATTTTAATTATATGAAATGCCTACTTTAAGAAATAAAATATTTCAGCTTTTGCATTACATAGACAATTTAGGCACCTCCTCATCAGATACGATCTCATTCTCTTCTAGTATTGTTTTCTATTTTATTCACTTTGTTTAGCGTAATTTTTAAGTCCCTCTTGTCCTTCTACATGCAAAGAGCTTGAACCTCAGTGCAACCAGTAATGGATTTATGGTCTAGTTGGAAGTAAGTCTTATACTGGTTATCAAAAAGTAAGCACTTCCAATAAGGGGTTTGTTTTGACATTTTATCTAAATCCTCAGTGATTTCATTTTCGAAAGAGGGATTTTATAATTGTTTTCTCTTTTTTAAAAAAGCTTGACGTACATTTAGCTGTCTGCATTAATGGCTGTTATGCCATCAGGATATTAACATGCACTTGCATATAATCACAGTGAGCATTACTTAGGCTATGTCTATTTAAATCTTAATTGAAAAAAAAAAATTAATATATAAATCTATTTATTTTTCAGAGGGTTTTTTTTTTTTCCCAATGTGAAAGATACCTATGTTCCATAATTACTTGGTTTAGGTAAGAAAAACAGCCATTGCCTCTCAGAAAAGCAAACCACAGGGTGCAACATTCAAGATTATTTGTGTCTTGGATTTAAAGCAGGTTCTGAAACTGAGATACAGAAAACTAAGTGCATCCATCACCTTAAAAGGTGAGACTTGGGCACATCAGAAAAACCTACTCCCCAGCCCAGGAATAATACTGTTTCTTACTCCCACCAACAGTTTAAAGTAAAGGAAAGCAACCCTTTGCTGCTGATAGATTAACAGCACTCAGAATGTGGCCATTCCAAGAGACACAGTAATTTTTATTACCCACAATTTTAATTTTTCCATTCCAGCAAGAAAAAAATGTCCATTATAAGTTATTGAAAAATTGTTCAAATCAGTGTAATATTTATTAAAAAAATAGGGATTAAGTATATAGATAGGTACAAGGAATAAGAATCAGTTTTCATTTATTGCTACTACAAATGTATAGCATATTGATAGGTGCATGACATTTACAATATAAACTGATTAATACAAAGCTCATTCCAGTAAGACCTATGTATTTTACAACTGTTTATAAGAAAACATTTGCTAAAACTGTTATGTGACACAGAATAATCAGTTGTACAACACAATGATGTAATGAAATGATACATCAACTTCCTGTATTATTGATTCCATTAAGTTTATTTCAGTATTTAACAGTAACTCTCCCATATTCTCTCCTTCACCGGTTCTCCTTTAAAAACAAATTCTAAGAAATTTCTAAGTAAACAGTTAAAACTGAGCAAAGCAACCTGTAATTTACCAACTGTGGCCCAATGAACTGTCAGGGAATTTCCCTTTTTAAAAACAGAATTACTTGAAAACATTCAGTTCAAAAACTATGCAAATAGAAGTTCAAACCTCAATAAACCCTGCTAGACAACTAAATAATTGTGTCCTGAGCAGCTTTTGACACCTACAACATACACTAAAATACCTTCTAATTTTGTAGTTGGAGTTTTTCTTAACATCAAAAATACCCCCAAATCCCCAAACTCTAGGAACATTTGAAACCTACCAGTTAAGAATTTCACTTAATCACCACTCCAAACCAGATGCACACAAGCACTCAAATTAAGCTTCTCACAGCCTATTACATTTCCCCAGTATTATACACCAAATGTTTCCACAAAAGTATTAAGAACTTGCTTGAATAAAGTGTGCTGTCAGACCTGAATGCACCAAACAATGTGTCTCAATTTGAAAGGTTCTCTTAAGGATCCTCACAATAATGCACAATTCCTGACACTACTGCTGAAGACTCCCAATACTGCAAACTGCTCCTCCTCCCTAAATCAAACCACAACATACAACTTGCTACCCATACCCTTCTCATTCTCAAATACATACCTAAACACAAAATACAACAGTATCTGAACAGAGTACAGTCTGTAATGAGTTAAGTACAGATTTATCATTAGACCTCTCAAAATTCCACGTTCATTTCATAATTCCATGTGCAGTGCATGTTAAACTGGTTGTGTGGGAATGTCTCAAGTTCAAAGTTAATCTCATGCCTTTTTGTTTCTTCGAGAGACAGTATTCAACGTTTCTTCAAGTCTTTCCAAGGCTTCTGGGCATGCCTATGTTTTTAGTATGTCGGAAACCTATCCTGTCCCTTTTGGTTTAGCTGTGACAAAAGAATAACGCTTATGTTACGTTTTCAGTTACGCTGTTAGGCACATTTCCAGATCTGCTGCTTTGCACATTGCATATACACAAGAACAGCCATCACCAAAAGCATCAGAACTGAAGAGAAAATACAAACATACGTGATAGAAATTAAAGAACTTTAAAACACGCAGCACTGCATTTCCTTTTCTCTTGGATCATTGTTTTCTTAAAAATTGAAAGAGATGAAGAAAGAATCCAAAGCAGCGTGCAGCACTGGGGCCACTCACATAAGCAAGTATGAATTTCTAAATCAGATAAAGATATTTGCTTGCAAGTAAAATAGTATTTTCACATTTTGTAATACTATCCCTAGAAACTCAGGGCAAAAGGTACTAAGAAAAAAAAACACAAAAAAACCAAAGAAAAAAAAAAAAAAGCCCCAAATTACTTATCTTCCCCAAAATATAGCTATCCTATTACATCATAAATACTGTGATTAACATTTAAACCTTCCAGCCAGCATTAGCCATGAGTCAGAGTTAAGCTGGCTCTGGAAAGAAGACATCAGCATCACATTTCTTGATTTGGAATTATTTTTAACCACAACAATTATTACTTTCTTAACAGTTTTAAGAATAAAAAACAAACCAAGTCAAGAAAATGAAAGAACAAAATTTAACACACAGAAGGATGAAAGTAACAATAAATTTTTAAATCCTATCCTGTACAGTGAAGGAGATTAAGACTTAGTACAGGTACACAGGTCATGTGCCATCAATTAGAGCATTCTCACAGCAATGTCCAACCTCTATGATCTGCATATTTTTTAATGCTTCGATTGCATACTATACCTAAAAAAAGATCATCACTTCAGGAACAGTAAGCCTGTATATGTGGAACTTGTTATTAACATACTTGTAAGTGATAAAATCATTAGAAAGAAATAGAAATGTTTAATTTCAATTATACTTTCATTAACAACAAACAGGTATTGCTATTACACCAATACCTTAAAAAAAACAGCAGCAAAAGGTCCATTCCAGCTAGTTGCCCTCACTGGCATTCCTTTCATTTTTACAAGTCTTTGATACTTAAGACTCCAAATGAGAAGTAAAACTATGTAATGAATAACAGGATACATTTAAGGTGTACTAATATTTATCTAGTTTTAATTTATAGGTAAAGAAGTAATTACCTGCTTGTATTCACCAACGCAGTTCTGACAACAGAATCTTTTCTGCTGACCATCGATAGTAAGAATATTGTTTCCGGCTCCTTTACTGGGCAAATACTCCCCACAATGCTCACAGCAATTCATTATTAAACCATTTGCCATCCTGTATCTATTGAAGCAATGGTCACTGCACAGTTTATGAGTCATATTTTTAAAGCTAACTTCATGACGAATCTAAAGAAAATAAAAGTAAAAAAGTATTCTATCACCACACAAGCACAATGTTGCCTGAAACTATTAGACAAGCCAAAAGTCTCATATTCAAGCACAATAATTAAAACCAGATTATACTAGGTCACTATTTAAGAGGAGATGTTTGAAATGACCATGAAATACAGAAACAGAAACTGGTGTTTCTGTTGTTTCCAAAGTTCTAGAAAATATCTTGGACACATTTGTTCTTGTAGCCTAGAAGCAAAGATCACAGGGAAGGATGTAATAATTGTGTATTAGAGCAAAAGGTCAATGTATGCGATTTTATAAAATATTCAATTTGCAGGCTAACAACATGGCATATTAATACTGGTCAGACTGACACATGTGCTGTGTAAAGTAGTAGCTTGAACTATGGTGGGCCTAGTAACGCCTTCAATAAATGATTACAATAATGAGAAATTTAAATTACATATATTCTACACATCTCCAAAAACATACGCAGGTTCCTTCAAAACATACAGTACAAAATAATACAGGAAAGCTTGGTTATTTCTTTTTGCAACAGCAATTCTTCTATGTGGGAGATCTGGGTTATAATTACAAGATCCTATGCCTACTAAAATTATTGACTGCAGCTACAAGGTACCAGAAAAAAGGCATTTCAAGTTTCTGAAACAAAAATTAAGTTATTTGAATTCTTTCTTCCTTCAGTTGCTCTTGACTAATATTAAGCCTAAGTACCTTAATATATTACTGTGTATGAAAATACTGAATCAGATTTTAAATTTCCTTACTTTCAGCTCTCTTATTTCAGAATTTAAGTTCTTAGCATTGTCATAATTGAGAAAGACAACAGAAAAAAACAGTCAACCAGACCTCAGTTAGTTTACCACAGATAGTGCATCTTGATTTATTCAAAGCTCCTTTTGAGGGATTCTGTTTATCTTCATAGAAGGATAAACAAGATGTACTGCAAAACTCCTGGAAAGACTCACTGGAATCAACTTGAGCAACAATGGTACCTTTCATTGTTGTTATATCTCTGAAAAACAAAAAAAAACACCTCTAGTGTGCTTTGTATACATGCATATATGTTCAAACACGAAATCTTGTAAGATTCATTCTTCCCTTTAATGCTTGTATTTTAAACTGGTTTATGGACATACCATTTGACATTAGTCAAATGTCAAAACTCTTAAGTTTAATAAGATTTTTACAACTACTTTAAGTACACCAAGTACAATGTCTTTCCTGTGTAAAAACTTATTTTTATTTGGATTTGGGTTATTTTTTCCCCACTACATTACTCTAGAACTAAGTGACATTATGCACCATTAGGTAAACTCAGTCTTACACAAAAAATTAACACAGAAAATTTAAACTGGCCTTTCTGCAACTTCAGTCAAAAGCTATACTTCTGTCATGACTTTAGCCTCCCCCATTTGCAAAAAAATAAAAAAATCTTATTATTGACATACAAGAAAATGCTATGGGGCAGAATAAATTAAAAAATTTATTGGACATGTCTGGATCTCAATTGACATCACAATGGATCACCAGTCTGAGAAGACATACTCCAGACACTCACAGCTAGGAGCCCTAAAACTAGGATGAGTGGCAAACACTGGAAAAAAGCTGTATGCTTCCCTAGACAGTCTCCCTTGAAAATAAACTTGTACCACTCCTGGATATTAACACTTGCAAGGCTGCCTTCTTCCATCAAAGGGAAGTCAGAAAATTTTGGCTTGCCCTTTGGCAAGCTAGTAAGCATTTGTGTTGGGGAGCATTATCACTTCTGCCAAACAAAGCCAGAGCTCCTGCCCTGAGGAGCTTACAGTTTCTGGCTGAATTCCAACACGACTTAAAAACACTATTAATTTGCATCAAAGCACTGAAGTATGAAGTCCAAAAGAGTAACACAAGTCAATTAAAATTACAGACACTACGGAGAATGCCAGATATTCCCTATACTTTCTTTCTTATAATAATTCCTACACCATGTATGTAGTTAAAAAGGGTCAGAAGAGTACAAAAACCTAGCTTACAGTAAAATATGCATACACTGCCTTCTGTTTAACTGTTTTTGAGCACAGCAAGTCATTAAGCAACTGCATACTAGTGGAAGAGTGAAGACATTACCTCAAGAACTGCCAAAGGTAACTTCACAGAGGTTCTCTAGAAATCAAATACACTAAAACTACTTTAAATTAACCCAAACTCTATAAGTAATTATTCTCCTCATAATTCAAAAATAAAGCCTTTTCATTTAGAGCAGTTTTGTATACAGCCTCTTTTGTATGCAGCCTTATCTGTATACAGATAAGTAACTCCAAGTTTGAAAGAGAGCACAGATTTAGCCATCTGTTTTCAAGATTTCAGACAGAAATAAGAAGACTAGCCTTATCTTCATCTCTATACATCACACTGCTAGCTGAGTATGGTAGTCCCCAGACTACTTCTAAAAACAAACATGGGTTGTTCAGCCTGGAGAAGAGAAGGCTCCAGGGAGACCTTACAGCAGCCTTCCAGTACCTGAAGGGAATCTGCAACAAAGCTGGGGAGGGACATGGTGTAAGGGCATGTGGAATCACAGCATGGTGTTGGTTGGAAGGTTCTTAAAGATAATGAGGTTCCAACCTCCCTGCTATGAGCAGGGACACCTCACACTAGATCAGGCTGCATATGGCCTCATCAAGCCTGGCCTTGAACACCTCCAGGGAGGGATCAATAGTGACAGGATGAGGGCAAACGTTTGTGCTGAAAAAGGGCAGATTTAGATTAAATACTAGTAAAAAATTCTTCACTGGTGGTGAGACACTGGAACAAGCCAGGCTGGATGGAAATTTTAACAACCTGGTATAGTGGAAGTTGTCCCTGACCATGGAAGGGAGGGTTGGAACTAGATTATCTTTAAGGTCCCTTCCAATTCAAACCATTCTATGGCTCTATATACAATTCAACAGAAGGAGTACAGAGTGCTTTTAGCTAGTTTTGTAGAGGCAAGGCCAGAGAGAATCTGAGCTTTTACATGTATTTTTAAAAAGCTAAAGTATCTTAAATCTATTAATTTTCAGTGTGCCAAGCTATGAACACACAGTATGTCAATATTTTCTAGTTTATTTTTACTGAATCTCAAGGAAAAATATATACTAAGAGCAGTAGCCTACATCTTAATACATGCCATTAATCCACCTCACTGCACAGTGAAGTGAAAGTTTTTTAATTAGTTCAAATTTGCAACTGAGCAAAGACCACTCTCTCCAAAACATATATTAATGAAGGCAGTCTTTACTGTGAGACTTCTTTAGTTCAGCAAGAATTCATAATTTAATCAGTGTGCCTGCAGGGAGAACTGATTGAGACTGTACTGAAAAAATCTGAAAAAGTGCAAGTTTCTCTGTTACCAGTATACTGAAAGAAAAGGGTAGTACAGGTATTTTGTACAGCTAACACTACAATAGCATAATTATAAACAGCTTCTCTCTGGGATTTTAAGTTTTGGAAAATAATGAAAAATTAAAAGTCAAATCTAAGCAATAATTTAGAGTAAGGCACTTCTAGGAATGTTTCTCACTCCCTCTGTACTGCCCACTTTAGGTACCTTAAGCTTCCAAAGATGCCATAGCTGCCCCTAGCTATTGGGAAAGTCAAAGACTTCTCCTTTCCACTCATAACAGTGGAAGAGTCTCAAATTTCTTCCAGCTCCACTGAAGCATCAGTTTCTCCTCCTTTTAAAGATTCTTGTTTTTTTTATCTTCATCAATCAAAATGAATACTTTCTATACAACAAAAGGTCTACTTTTTTCATAAAGGGCTTTATATCTGAAGAATGTATCTTGTCACAGGAGCTATTATAATGTGGACACATTGTCTTAAAAAAAATCAGTACTTTTTAGTGTATTGGCTTTCACAGAAACAATCTGCCATACTCCAAATTCAAAAGCGGACAGCAAAATCAACATTTTCAAACAACACTAAAGTGACACCATCTTAAGTACTTGGATAGTCAGGTTTCACATCATTAACAGAGCAACTCTCATACATGCATAAAAATCAAGTACAGATTTAGCTGCTAACACGAAACAAAATTTTAAAATCCCTTACTTTCTGCACATAACACAAAGTTTCTTTGGAGTGGGTTTGTGTGAGAATGATGAGAGGCAGCTAGTAGAACAAAAAAGATAAGCTGATCCTTTTCGCTGATATGCCGTCTGTCCCTTTTGTAAAGGCTTTTTGCAGTTTGCACATGTGACTTTAACCTGTTTAGAAGGTTGCTGCTGGGCAGAAGGCTGGAAAATCTGTTTAGGAAGTGATGCTACAGGTGACAAGGAATCCACACCTGGTTGCTTCTGATTCCTAGGAAAGGAAGCTGACTGGGATATCCAAGAATCTTCAAGACAAAAAAAAAGAAACAACAAACACAACAAAACACCCAAAACATAAAAATAAGCAACCAGACATATACAAATATATATAATAATATTCACAGGTATATAACTACAAAATCAGTTTTGTGTTGGAACTGACATTTAACAAGAGAAAGTTAATTTTAGAAACTCTGCAAAATGCTGTTTGAGGGTATCACCCTCCATTGTTAAAAGCTTCAGAACATGAACAAATTACAGGATGGTCCCATCCGACATCTATCTGATGACATTTTTTGCAGACCTCAATTCACTTGCACTGGGTTTGCAAACTGGCAACTTTATCTTCAGACAAACAAAACCGCAATAACCAAGTGCTTTAAAAAAAATAAACTACTTAAGCATTAATTAAAATCTGAATAGGAATTTCTTTCCACTATAAAAAACACATTTACACACATTGCCAATAGTGTGTGTCAGTTATTCTGAATATTGTCACTGCACTTGGGACTTACCTTTCAAGCTTTTTATTCCCAGCATCCAGAACAGTACTTCAATGTTACTTACTGAATAATAAAAACTTGCATAAATATTATTACTGTGTTTTGTCAAACTTGTGCTACTACTTTTAAGTGTAAACACAGGATTTACTGTAACTAAACAAAAAAACTAAAGCCTTGAATATCTTACTGCAGTAACTCAGCATGTTGAGTGTTAATACAACTAGTGTTAACAACCAAACATAGGAAAGATTGTTTTAAATTCTGTAACTTCAGATAACTAAAGCCTTAATCTATAGACTTCAGCAACTGTCTATACCTTATATTCTTAAGGGACATTATCTTGATCCATAATCATTCATTAAATAGAAAGCACCCTTTCTTCATACTACTTTCTGAAGTCTCTTTCCCCAAGAGGGTTTTATTAACAATATACTCTGCCACACAGCTTTAAAATTAATTTTAGAGACCAAGTTCCAAGAACCCTTGTTACAGAACAAAAACTGTACACTCCTTAGCAAGCAGAAGATCATTTTCTAATGTGACTTTGTAGCTGTCAAGGATGTTCTATTTCTCAGAGATGTGAGACAAGCTGGAAGTTTACCCATTGCAATGCTTGAGAGTATAGGTAGAAGAGCTAGTACAAAGGGATTAGAGGAAAAGGAAGCAGAACAAATCACATTCCTCTTGAAACCAAACACATTCCTCTTGAAACCAAAGATATTTGATATATATATATATATCTTTGATATATATATACCTTTGAAGGCATGAATATAAATACTGACAAACTAACATAGTTACCACAGTGTTCAAAGATAAAAACCTTCAACCTTTTCCATACTGGTACTTCTACCACCTGAGACATATTTATACCCTGGCAGCACCTTAACATCTCCAAATATTTTGAGATTCTCCTCTTTACTCATATGTTTCAAAAGCATGAGCACACTGTCTCTCATTAGGAATACACAGCATGTGCAGTAAAATTACATGCACTTGTAATTCCAGTAGTGCTCACCTGCCACTCATAAAAACGTGAGTTTTCTAGGTTCATTTGTGTTTGAAACTTTTACCATGACTACGTAGTACCTCATTAAGATTATTTTAATATTTCCTCACTGCCATCACGTTTTCATCCTTCAGGTTCCCATCTGCAATTCTTTAATAGTCAAGTTAATGAGACTGTACAGTTTTAAGTTAAGTTTCTTCTTACTGTAATGGTTGATCAGGGTATTTCCAGTTTCTCTCACTCATAGAATCACAGAATCATCAAGGTTGGAAGGGACCTTAAAGATCATTAAGCTCCAACCACCTGCCATTAGCAGGGAACCCTACCACTACATCAGGTTGCACAAAACCTCATCCAACCTGGCCTTAAAAACCTCCAGGGATGGGGCATCAACAATCTCCCTGGGAAACCCATTACAGTTTCTCACCACCCTTAGAGTGAAGAACTTCCTAATATCTAACCTAAATCTCCCCTCTCTCAGTTTAAAACCATTACCCCCTGTCCTATCACTACCTTCTCTGATGAAAAGCCCCTCCCCAGCTTTCCTGTAGCCCCTTTCAAGTACTGAAAGGTGCTCTAAAGTCTTCCCAGAGCCTTCTCTTCTCTAGGCTGAACGGCCCCAACTCTCTCAGTCTGTCTTCATAGCAGAGCTGCTCCAGGCCTTTGATCATCTTGGTGGCCCTTCTCTGGACCCTCTCCAATAGGTCTATATCTTTCTTGTGCTGAGGGCACCAGAACTGTACACATTGTTCCAGGTGGGGTCTGACCAGAACAAAGGGGCAGAATCCCCTCCCTGGCCCTGCTGGCCACACTTCTTTTGATGCAGCCCAGGATGCAGTTGCTCTCTGGGCTCCAGCACACACTGGTGGCTCATGTCGAGCTTCTCGTCTGCTACCACTCCCAAGTCCTTCTCCTCAGGGCTGCTCTCCAGCCATTCTCCCCCCAGCTTGTATTGGTGTCTGGCATTGTGCTGAGCCAGGTGCAGGACCCTGCATTTGGCCTTGCTGAACTTCATGAGGTTGATATTGTCCCATCTCTCTAACCTCTCCACCTCATTCC
>NW_009953505.1:4614980-4629661 GCF_000747805.2 Chaetura pelagica | reverse complement strand
TGAATTCTTCCTTATCTTCATTTGCAGTAGTAAATTTATTTGTGGAGCCATCTTGCAAAAATGACTTAATCAAATTATATATATTTTTTAAAAAGATGAAAACATTCTGTCCACACAACCTGCAGCAGAAGTGAGGAGGAAAATACCAATGAAGTTTTACAGAGGCATGCAGCTCTTGAAACGTATTCCACTGTATCTGCATTAATTGCCTGGTTCAGATCAGGGCAATTCTGAACTGCATCCTCAACTCACTAGGTGTTGGATCTGGTTTTGGAGCAGTTTTGATGCACAAAAACTAGATTTCATCCAGAGAAAAAAACCCTAAGTTCTAGTTCAAAAACACTTGAAACTCATCTACATGGATTTCTGTTCACTGACCTGGACTTTTCCATGACCTTTGATTTAATCCTCCGCAACATTCTTGCTGCTAAATTGGAGACCTATGGATTTGATGGGTAAGAAATTGACTGGATAGTGGCACCCAAAGATTTACAGTTAATGGCTCAATGTCTAAGTGGAAGCCAGTAATGAGTGGTGTCCCTCAAGAGTCCATACTGGCACTGATACTATTGGATATCTTCATCAACAACATAGACAGTGGGATTGAGTGTACCCTCTGGAACTTTACAGGTAACACCAAGCTGACTGGTAGATTTGCTAAACTAGAAGGACGGGAAGCCATCCAGGGGAACTTGATAGGCTTGAGGAACGGGCCAACATGAACCTCAACACAGCTTTTCACCTGCGTCAGGACAATCCTCAATAGGTTAAGGGAAGCTCTAGTGAGACCCCACCTGGAGTACTGCATCCAGCTCTGGAGTCCCCAATACAAGACAGACATGGGCCTGTTAAAGGAACTCCAGAGGAGAGCTACCAACAAAATGATAGAAGGCTAGAACACCTCTCCTGTGAGGAAAGGGAAAGAAATGGGGTTGGTCAGATTGGAGAAGTGAAGGCTTTGGGGAAAACTTACTGCAGCCTTTCAATAGATAAAAGGGGCTTGTAAGAAAGACAGAGACATACTTTTTACTAAGATCTACAGTGACAGGGCAAGGGGCAATGGTTTTAAATTGAAAGAAAGTAGATTTATAACAAACGTAGTTTTTATTATTAAGGTGACAAGACACTGGAACAAGTTGCCCAGAATAGTTATAGACACTAGAAGTGTTCAAGGTGAGACCAAACAGGGCTTTGAGCAACCCGGTCTAGTGAAAGACATCCTTGCCCACAGCAGGGTGGTGTTGGACTAGATGATCTTTAATAGTCCATTTAAATCCAAACCATTCTACCAAATGTACTCCAGTGCTTACTTGGAATATCAGATTCTGAATCACTGTGTTGGACACAAGTTTCCCTGTTATGCACCTACTGCTTACCACACAGTGGAGGCATTGCGCTGAGGGAAACAGACTAACACTGATCCAGAAGGAATCTTCAAAACTGCATACAGCATTATAGATTCCTTTAGGTTGGAAAAGACCTTAAGACCAGCAAGTCCAACCATAAACCTAACCCTGCTAAATCCACCCCTAAACCACATCATTAGCACCACATCTATATATCTTTTAAATACCTCCAGGGATGGTAACTCAACTACTTCCCTCTGCAGCCTGTTCCAATGCTTCATAACTCTTTTGGTCAAAAAAGTTTTTCTAATATCCACTCCAAATTTCCTCTGGCACAACCCGAGGCCATTTCCTCTCATCCTATCACTTGTTACTTGGGAAAAGGGACACACCTCACTACAACTTCCAGGTAGCTGTAGAGAGCAGCAAGTTCTCCCCTCAGCCTCCTCTTCTCCCGACTAAACCACCCCAGTTCCTTCAGATGCTGCTCATAAGACTTGTGCTCTAGACCCTTCACCAGTTTCATTGCTCTTCTTTGGACACACTCCAGCACCACAATGTCCTTCTTGTAGCGAAGGTCCCAAAACTGAACCAAGTATTTGAGGTGCAGCCTCACCAGTTGTGAAGGACCAGACCTTTCCTCACACGAACATAACATGCCCTTTAGGTCAGCAGCCTATCAAACCTCATACCAGCAAAATTCTGGTGTCTCTCTGATAATCATACCAAAAAGTTCAGTAGCTAAAGAAAAGGACATGCTAGTTTTACTGAGATGTGCTTTCCTCAAGACAAACAAAGGCACTATTTTAAGGTAACAAATACTTTAAATTCTCATCCATGTCTACTTGACCATCTGTGATAACAATAACCATCTCTCAGGGGTCAACTAGCGATACCGGGCATGCTGGTTTTAAAACATTAGGAACTGAATTTCTAAATTATTCAGTGAGACATCCAGACTAAAATCTTCCCAGCTTTCAACTTCAGAAGTCAAATTTTAAAATCAGTTTCAAGATTTCACACAAAAACCCCACAACCTAGCATCCTACTTAGCTTCATGCTGTCATTTCCCTAATACAATATCAAAGGTATTAAGACTTTTGCAAAAGTACGTTTGGTAATTATATAACCAAATTAGAATTGTGCTATTTAACTATTTGTTGTAAAACAGGGGAAAAAAAAAATTCCATGTTTGAATCAGGATATGAGAAAGATTAAGAAATTAAGCATTTATAAGGGTCTACTGCACCTAAATTCTGTTTTAAATTTTACTTTTTAAATTACCCTAACTACTCTGAGGTTAAGACTGTAGCAAAAGTGGTTATTTGGCTTTTTCTCCCACTTCTAGCATAACAAACAGCGGCTTATGTTGGAACTTGGAAGGTCTAAAATCACTTATGCGAAAGCTTAAATTCTGCAGCCTAGTCATACCAGAAGATCATTCATGGCTGCTCCATCTGGCTTTTAGCAAAACCCGTTTACTTGCTGAATCAGTAGACAGACTGTTATTTACACAGAAATACAGAACAAAACCAACCAATTCAAACTAGTTAATATTGCACCAAAAAAAATTACCACAGGAAAGAGCAATTATCAGGTGTATATAACTTCCTGCAGCAATATGCAAGTCCATAAATAACTTATACCCTGTTTTGTTTAAGCATTGTAAATACCAAGAATTGTTGAGTATGCAATGAATGGCAGCTTGCTACTTACAACTTCAGATCAGACTTTAAAATTCTGGTTTTGCATGTCAAATTATATTTAAATGACAAGAAAACACATCAGTAAAATAATACTTAAATAACTCTGATGCATTGTAAGTCACAAAACACCTGAAGGTATCTCAAAGTGCCAAACTGGGTTGTTTACCTACCAAACACATCATGTCATTGAGTAGATTTTATTCCAGAGTCACAGATACGGCTATGATGGGAATGAAGGGAACCAAGATTTTCCATATGAATTAGGCTAAAAACCTAAGCAGTAGCACTGTCAAAAATATTTTAATCAAACATCCTATTATTTATTTTCAGCTTTTAAGGAAATGTTAAGAATTGCAACTTACCAGGATTATGGTGAGTTGCAGATTCTCCGTTTTGAAATACATCTCCAGCCACATTCATTCTACCAGGATTGAAAGGTCCTACTCCAGTCTTGGTCTGTGAAGTCAAAGATGGGGTGTATGTTTGCATATTAACACCAAAATTACTTGACTGCAGTCCGTTAGACACATCTCCCAAGTTGGTATTCTGCAGTGATGTAACATGTGTAATCATTAAGTTCATGTCACGCCCTTCGGCATTTTCTAAATGACCATCACTCACAGAGCTCATAGGACCTGTTTCTAATGTGGTAACATCAGCAATCTGAATTTCAGAGTCTGGTTCTGTGGTTATACCACTATTACCTACTCCTGAATTTACCTTACTTCTTGAAAAACTGGAAGGTGAGAATTCCATATCGGTTCTATTTTTACATTCTGGAAGTCTTCGTTCATTAAAACTGGAAGCATTCTTCTCTTGTCCTTGATTTGTTTCAATGTCTTCTTCATCATCAATGATAATAGTTTCACTTATACTCCCCTTTTGAGAATTTAAGTCTTTTGGAGGAGGAAGCATTTTGCAATCGTTCCCTTGAAGTTCTTCATTTTTTGATGATGCAAACACAGCATTCCTTTGATCTGCCAGTGACGCAGAATTCTGTGGAGGCTGTATAGGTTCAATAAAAACTACATCATCGTCATCTTCTATAGGCGAGTTTTGGAACTTATTAGGTCTAGAAACTAAAGAACCTGGTGGACTTCCAAAGGTATTTCCTACATTTGCAAGACCTGCTGCCATGGCTGTATTCACAAGTACACCAGAAGTGTGTTCAGACAGTTCTAATCCTCCCAGAGGACTCGTGTCCATTCCAGATCTGCTTTTTAAAGAAAAACATAAAGCAAGAAAAAACACACCCAATGTCAGAGTAAGATATAACTTTCCAGTAACAGTTTTTAAAAATAACTATAGAATTAATAGTTCAATCTTTTACTTTGTTTTCTTCCTGAAATGATTTAAAGAAAACAACAAAGTTTCTCTATGCTCCTCTTTCAATGTCTTAACGTTAATTTACTTTCTTACGCTGTACTAGCAAAAAAATACTGCCATTACCAACATTTCCCACACAATAGCTACACATCATTATGTTTAGCTATACATACACACACAGGAAACAGAATCTTTTATGTAATGTATTATATGATCCTGATTTCTCAGTCCCTTTCCCACCCACATTTGCGCACAATGATATTGTAACACTGCTTTTGCTAGACCGCATAGCAAGATCAAACTTTACACATGCAGGAAGAAACTGAGAATTCCTCTTAAATTTCATGTCTAATGGAAATGTTTTGAGTTTCAATGTTGGTAAATGTATACTATAAAAGGATGAAAAGCTTAACACAAAATAAAGAGGCAACTTTCATTTTGCATAGTAACAACCCCTACATTTGACTGATTTTCCCCCAACCTGACACTGCCAAAGCTGGCCCCAATATAACTGGAACACAGACGCAAGAAGAGATATGGAACTGCTGCACATGAAGAGAACAGATACATTAGCAAGCAGTGGAAGGTGCACAGCAACCCCTCATGTTTAGCCACTACCAGAGGCAGCTTATTTGAAGTCCACACTTACTACCTTATGTCCCACTGCAGATTTCAGCAACTTTCTCTCTTTTCTTTTTAACAGCAATGATGCTTCCTCAGGCTTCTTCCCAACAGCTATTCTGCCTGGGAGTTTGTTTACTTTTAGTACTGTTCAATTTGAGGTATGTGTTGTTTATAATTGTCAATTCTATAATGAGTTAAAAACAAAATATAAAAGGCAACCTGGACATACAATTTCTGTACCTGTAATTCCAAACCGGTATACAATCCCTGCTAAAGGACCCAAGATCTCTCTAAAAAACAGGGTTTCTAAAAATCAATAAATGAATTGATCTTGATATACACAAGAAAAATACACACTAATAGGTATGACTTGGAGTATACACTAATGTGTGACACCACTGAGCTTTTGTGCAAAGCTAGAAGCAGCTTTCTGTGCTTTTTTATAAATCCTTTATAATGAAAGGTACACAGAGAAAGTAGAAATATCCTGCTCATCAATACTTACCCATCCAGAAATCCACTGCAATCTGTTTACCTTAATAGGTGGCTCCAAGAGCTTTTGTTTTCTTTCCTGAGAGGAACCTGCTCTTGATCAACTTGATGCCCTTCACAAAAGCTGTGTTCTGAAACAGGGTTAAAACAAACATTAGGTAGGCAAAACACTTGCTTAATCTCAATCCTTTTCTACCAACTATGCTCATTAAACTTACTTCCTTGTAAATTTACTGTTTAAGTACAAACCTGGCTTTTCAGCACTATCATCCTACGACATTTAGAGAGAGAATGTCAGTCTATACAATCATTGCCACAAGTAAAGCAGCAACAGTACTGTTTGTTCTAGACTTTCCACATCACATTTTCAGAATCCTTTATTTGCTGCTTTTATAGATAGATGGAAAAAATACCATGTTTGGTAGGAGACACAGATACAACTGCAATTAAGTACTCAAACCCTAGGATTAAGAAGTATCTGTAATAGAATCTTAAAACAAAAAAAAGTGTTCTGAGTAAACTGAGCTATTGAGAAAAGAAACATTTGCATTTACATTTCTTAAGTTTTTACCGTGTCAGTGCCATTGATGCTTGTAACAGAATATACTACACTAAAATTAAGATATAGCAAAAGGAAAATTATAGAACATACACTGTGCATCAGGCTTACAATGCAAGACAAGACTTACATTGCTAATAATTTTAAAATTGTATATAGGCACTGCAGTGATACTTAGCTCAGATTCAGGCATCTATAGCTTATATTACTATGATCATTCACAAGAGACTGAAAGTGTTCAAAGTTCAAGCCTATATTTATTCTTCAGGTTTTATAACAGCCACTAGGTTTCCCAGACTTGTTAGCATTTTTTTAATGGAGAGGATCAACTTGTGCAACTATCTACTGTCTGAGGACAACCCTTAAAATCCCCAGAGAGTACAGAGGCCCAGAGGAATAAAGCTCAAATATTCTTCTATGCATTTACAACATTAGTCAGGCTCCCTTGTCCATTAACTGAGCAGAAGCTGGGTGAGGGTTGAGGGGGGAACATCAAACAGCAAAGCTGTGAACCAGATTAATTCTAGAAGAGAGGCGACTACCTTTTAATTCCTTCGTATGTTAGCCTTACAGCCAAATGCTATTATGTAATAGTATTTGAACTGCAATAAAGGTAACATTCAACTGGAATGAAAGAGGTTTTCTTACAAAAAAGTATTATTATCAATGTAGTTGGCTTGTATCTCCCTGGAAATCAGTCAGTTACACTGAGAATTAATTTAATCCAGTATTCTCTTTTACCCATCTTCTTTTTCCCTCTAGGGCTGAATAATTAAATGTTAGATATCCCTACATCTCAGCTTTTGCTGAAAAGTAGTAATTCAGTTCACTGGTTCTTTAAGCTTACCAGGTTTATTCCATACATTTTCTCCCTCTACAAGCACAAAAGCAACACAAGCACATAAAGCTTTTAATAAAGTTTTAAATATACCTGAACAGATGGGAGCAAAGAAGAAATGAGACTATGCCAAGATTATACCTCAGGCCTGACTCAAACCCTTGCATTTCCTATTTTTACAGATCCTTAGTAGAAAGATGGACTTGAGCTATACCAAAACATATATCTTTTTTCCTAAATATATTTATTTTTCCCACAAAGGCTCTTAAAAATATTATAATGACCTGTACTATTTGGAATGACAAAAATAAGAAAAGTTTATGTGCTTAACTGTTAGTGTACAGTAATAAGTAAAATCTGCATATTTTCTCACAAATATCAGCTCCTACCTCTGCAAAACTCAGCAACAAAATTACCAAAAAAATAATAGATTTTTTTTTTCCCTGCAATATTAGGTAGCTTATTTTCTAAAAATGCTAGTACCAAGGAGGAACACAAAAACTACACAGGCAATGTCACAGTCAGTATTTCTGAATTAACAAAAAAGGAATTATCTACAGCATGAAAATAATAGGAAAACTAGGAAAAACCTCACACCTGGTAACAGCAAAAGATGGTTAACAATAGACATACAATTGCTAGAAACCTGTAAGATTGATTAGACTGATCACTGGGTGAATTGTTGAGGCTTTGAAGAAGCCCAAGAAAACACAAACTGGCAAGACCCAGTCTACAGAAAATGAATGTTCAATATTGCTGTAGAATGACCTCAAGGCTTTGTGGTAGCACAAAACTACAGGCCCCAAAACTACAGATGGATGGAAATAGAAGCACTACCAATCCACAACGGCCCTGCCTGAACCAGGCTTTCTGTGTCTTCCTTTTAAATTAGGCTACATCACTCATCTATAAAAGTCTTCATGATTAAATAAATTACAATGCCATAGCTATGTTCATGGCTTAATTGCTGGAAGAAATAAAAGACAAAATGCAAGCACTTCTCTGGAAAGATGGCAAATACTACAGCTTTTAAGACAGCCAGCTCATTAGAACACTTCATAAGCCAAGTCTTAACTCCAGAGTTGAATGATAAAATAGAATTCTAAAATTAAAATTAAGTGTAGAAATTGCAGTGGGGAGTGTGTCTACCTAAAAAAAAAATAAAATTCCACTATAACAAAAGCAGAAACTGGAATTTAAAAGCCTTTACCAAGTGTCATTAATAACACCTGGATCCAAGATGACATAAGAGGATAGTCATGGTTATGTACACTTGGAGCAAAGGCGCAAAAATCAACAAGACACTGCACTCCAGCCAAAACTACAGTTTCACCACCACAGGACACTTGAAAGTCATCTGAAGTAGGACCAGCATGTGCAAGTGCTTCCATAAAAAGGCTAGAAGCACCAAAATAAAAAAGGGAAACTTGAAAAACTGCTGTTGAGATAATACATAACTGAGACATCTTCAAAAGCAAGCAGATGAACAAAATTCAGGAAGACAGTACTAATATACATAGGAATAAGAAGAAAGTGATTGATTTGCCCCAGTGAAGGAATACGGCTGCTAGGAAAGCACAATCTCTTTACTAAATTATTTACCTCAACATTTAAATTCCATACCCAAATGAGAAAAAATAACACTCTGACTCAATGGTGACAACACAGGTAAGAGACTGCAAAGTAATTAAGTACAGACTAGGGAATGAGTGGCTGAAGAGCAGCATGGCAGAGAGGGAGCTGGAAGTCCTGGTTGGTGGCAGACTGAAGATGATCCAGCAGCGTGCCCTGGCAGCCAGGAGGGCCACCTGTGTCCTGGAGTGCATCAAGTACCGCACTGCCAGCCAGTCAAGGCAGGTGATTGTCCAGCTCTGCTCTGGTACAGCCTCACCTTGAGTAGTGCAATTTTGGGCACCACAATATAAAAAGGACATGAAGCTATTGGAGAGTGTCCAAAGGAGAGCCATGAGGACGTTGAAGGGTCTGGAAGGGATGACTTACAAGGAGCAGCTGAGGTCATTTGGATTGTTCAGCTTGCAGAAGAGAAGGCTGAAGGATGACCTCACTGCAGTCCATGGCTTCCTCACAAGGGGAAGAGATGGGGCATGAACTGATCTCTTCACTCCTGTGACAGGACTCAGGGAAATGGCAGGAAACTGAATCAGGGGAGGTTTAGGTTAGGTATCAGGAAACGATTTTTCACCCAAATGGTGGCTGAGCACTGGAACAAGCTCCCCAGGGAAGTAGTCACAGCACCAAGCCTGCTTGAGTTCAAGAAGCATTTGGATGATGCTCTCAGATACACGGTGTGATTCTTGGGGTTCCCCTACAAAGGGACAGGAGTTGGACTTGATGATCCTGGATGGGTCCCTTCCAACTCCGCATATTCTATGAAAGTAATAACTGAAGATTTCAAATACTGTTGTGCAAGCTAGGGGAAGAGGGCAGACCACCAAAACCAGATAGACAGATAAGATAGATTCATTATTTCAACACTTGACTTCAAGAAGGAGAATAACGTGTGAGAAATCCAGTTAAAAGAAAATTAAAAGGAGCAGCTAGAAGAACAAAAATGTTCCTGTGGGCATGAAGGCTATTTAAAATGTCACCATATTAAATATACAACCAACCTGCAAAGACCATAGAAAGCCATGAAGACTACTATCAGAAAGTCTAGGAGATAAAAAGATACTGGAATTGATAGGGAAAACTTCATATACATTTGTGCTATTGTTTACCTTGTATTAGATGTGGTTAATACAGGCTACTGAGCTATGACAGAGCAAAGATTTGTCTAAAATGTCAATTCTTGCCAATTTTACAAACAATAAAATTTTCATAAAGAAAAACAGTACCCAAGAAGCCTGAACCACCATAAAAAAACAGAACAAATTATTTACACTGATGTTCAGTAAGGAAAAGATCAGGGAAGACCACATCTAAGCTCTCTTTACAGGGGTCAACTCAGAAGAAAAATGTCATAGCCAAGTGCTGATAGAAGAGGATTTTAGAACAAATCGCTGGGGACACACACATTAATGTAACATTTTTAAAGACAGTCAGAAATGTTACATTTCAGTATCTGTGTGTAATTACTTAAGATGATGGTAATAATTACCCAAATAATTACAGACTACAGTCCTATCTCCATCACTACAAATGCTGATGATTTAAGAAAGGGTTCTCTGTGGAATTTTTAATTATTTACAGAGAAAAATATCACACGCTGTTTTATCAGAATAAAGGTAATTTACCAGAGGCTTTCCAAAATAAAAGTATATAGGTCAACATACATAAATCAACCTTAAGAGACAGTGACCACCAAAATAACAGCCTCCTAATCATTCAAAAGTATTCAAAGCAGTTGAAAACAGTAACTGGCTGTAAAGAACTACAGAAGGATATCACAGTGCTGAGGTTAACTACATACATAGCAATTCCTCTAAAGTGGAAGTCTGAAATCCAAGTCATAACTCTTTCTTAACTCAAAGATCCTCCAACATCAATGACCAAGGAGGAAAAACAACATAAAAGAAGAATCAAGAACAATACAGAACACATTTGTCAGTACATAAGCAAGATACTGGTGAACTATGTTTTTTATCATGAGATGTTCAGGTCACCTCCTCCTCAGGGAAAAGGAAAAATTGATGTGCTCCATGAACAATCTGTATTAACAGGTAACTCTTCTGATTGGAAAAGCAAGACAAATCAGGGCAGATGATGAATCTCCAAGAAAAAAAAAAAACACAGAAGAGAAGAGAGCTATATCCAGTGTCTTACAACACACAAAGGCACACAATGAAATAATTAAGTAGCTTTAATAATTTATGGATCAGGAAAACACTGTCTTCTTAATTCTCAGAATCACTGAAGTAGAAGGCTACAGAGGCGAGAAATGCAACCAGTTCACACAGTGATTGGACAAACATGAAAATGAATGCACTGTTATCTCAAACACAGTGGTCCAAAAGCAGCTGAAAACTGGAATGCACCAGCAGAAAAATTATGCAGTAACTGCCAGGCTTCTAATTCCTAGACACAGCCATTGCAAACAACTTACTGAATTGTCTACTAACCCTGTATAGCCATTAACCTAGTAGAGGAATAATACTATTCTTACATGCAGAAGAAGTGTCACTAACCTCATGGAAGCCTTACCTACTTACCTAAATTCTGAATTTTGGCCTATGGCTGTCAGGCTGAGTTCAGTTGGGGCACGGGTGTCAACATTTAGGCAAAATTAGCAGGTAAGAGACAAATTTGAAGGCATCTCAATGTCCTGTGAGGCTACACAGTTCTAATGACCAATTCCTGACTCTGACATTTCTTTGACCATAGCATCATTTACATCCTAACTTAGCTACTTCCAAGAGTTTTCATTGTTCCTTGTTACAGAAAGTCACTTTTTTAATCAGTCTGATGATCAAAACCTCAATCTATTGTAGACTGTATGCAGCTATCAAGAAGCTCCTTCTCTAGCTGTAACATCTTGCTACAACCCAGGCACATTCAATCCCCACACAACTAGATGCAGCCTACATACCATGGCTTTCCTGGGGTATGAAACATGGACCAAAGCCAAACAGCTGACTGAATGTAAGCTACTCCTCACCCCTAAAGAAAAGGAAACCACTTCAACTAAAATCAGCTTTAGGTAGCGCCCCCCTTTTACCCTGCAACTGAGGCAGTCTATTAGCCAAACTGTACCCATACATAAGGACAGAAAAATACTAGAAACGCAGAAGTAATGCAACATTTTTGAAGGGTTGCAATTAAAGCCAGCTCTAAACTAAATCTGAATGCTGCTGCTGCATTCAAGTCTCAATTTAGGCAGGGAATAATATATGCTGTGTAAGGACAGACACCTATGTATGTGATCAGAACTCCATGGTAGCAAAAAAGGCACTGTAGGGCCCTTCTGGGTCACCAGAGATAAAACTCTTACCACAAGAAACCACACAATAAAACCATTATTTATAACCATTCTTACTACAAACATTCAGCATTTTCTGTTTGGTGGTGGTTTTGTTTTGGTTTTTTTTCCCTCCTTTTATCTTTCCTGAGGGATATCTAGTCATCAACCCCAGCATGAGCTGGATTGAGAACTGGCTAAACAACATAGCCCAGAGGGTTGCGATCAACAGTGCAGAGTCAGAGACCTGTGACCAGTGGTGTTCCTTAGGGGCCAGTACTGGGCCCAGTCTTATTCAATATCTTCAACAATGACCTGAATGAGGGGATAGAGCGTATCCTCAGCAAGTCTGCTGATGACATGATGCTGGGAGGATTGGCTGATACACCTGAAGGCTGTGCTGCCATTCAGCGAGACTTGGACAGGCTGGACAGCTGGGCAGAGATGAACCTGATGAGGTTAAACAAGAATAAGTGTAGAGTCCTGCATCTGAGGAGAAAAAAAATACCATGCACCTGTATAGATTAGAGGTTGACCTGCAAGAAAGCAGCCCCATGGAGAAGGATCTTGGAGTCCTAGTGGACAACAAGTTATCCATGGGACAGCAATGTGCCCCTGTGGCCAAGAGAGCAAACACTATCTTGAGATGTATTAAGAACAGTGTGAACAGCAGGTCAAGGGAGGTTCTTCCTCCCCTCTAGTCTACCCTGGTAAGACCACACCTGGAGTACTGTGTCCAGTTCTGGGCTCCCCAGTTCAAGAGGAATAGGGATATACTGGAAAGAGCCCAACAGAGAGCTACAGATGATTAAGAACATCTGTCATACGACGAAAGGCTAAGAGACCTGGGGCTGTTTAGTTTTGAGAAGACTAAGAAGGGATCTTATTAATGTCTATAAATATCTGAAGTGTATATGTCAAGAATGGGCCAACCTCTTTTCAGTGGTGCCTTGTGATAGGATGAGGAGAAATGGCACCAAGTTGCAACACAGGAAGTTCCACCTCAACATGAGGAAAACCTTCTTGACTGTGAGGATGTCAGAGCAGTGGAACAGGCTGCCTGGAGAGGTTGTGTAGTCTCCTTCTCTGAAGACTTTCAAGACCCATCTGGATGTGTTTCTGTGCGACCTGCCCTAAGTCTTCCTGCTGCAGCAGGGGGATTTGGTTTCGATGATCTTCAGAGGTCCCTTCCAACCCCTATGTTTTTATGCTCAGATATGCTTCAGACATGTGGTGGCTCTGATTTACTCCCAACTTCTACACCTCTGACTTAAACAAAATTTTTAGCCCTTCTGAAGGTCCAGCTAATTATCTGGTCCACCGACTCATTTTTTTATGCTACCACATGGCACAGCTGTTTCTGCAACCACACACATATCCAGAATAAACTTAATCCAACTGACAGATTTTCCTGCTGGAGTCCTTTCCAGCTACATCAGCTCCCCAGAACAAGTATCTCTCTGTGCCTGAACGTAACAAAGTTGGTGCTTTAGCTCTGAACTTCAGAGTAGACATCATTTCAACAGACAGGATAGTAGTGACAAGCTGAGAGTCACAGACAGAACTGCACAACTGTCAGAGCAAATGCTGTGTAAAAAACTCAAAAATGTTTGCACTCAGTGACAACGAAGCAAGCCGTGACAGACTATTACAACACGTGTATATCCACTGGTCATAATCAGTAGGCTACCTGAACCTTTTAAGACTTGAAGCAAACTTAAGGCACTACATTAAGGCCACAATGACAACTACTTCACAAACCAGCTTCACACACAAATCACGCTACTGAATTCAAGAAAAAGACTTGTATGGTTCAGGCTAAACTCAAGTGCAAGTATTCACAACACCAAAGTAAAACTAGAGTATTTCTTAAAATATTACACCAGTTAATTATAAACATCAACTAAGAGTCTGAATAACATTTAAAACTAACTCATCAATGTATTTATATTACTGTTTTTCAGAACACAGGTAAGAGCTTCAGGAATAGGATACTAAGCCTAGGCCCACAAATCTAATCTACCCATTGTCTGAGTACCATCATTACAAAAGCCTGGGATCTCATTACTTCAGCCTAGAGACACTACTCCAGAAATTGTTTTCCAGTAACTTTGGAGCAGCTTCAAATTTCATTCTCCCCCAGATTTTCAAAGCAGTTGTATGAATTTAAGAAATTAGCTCACTAAAAGTCATTGTCCAACACCCAAAATCAGTCTGTCACACAGATTTCGGGAAATTTAATAGAAAAGCATATGAATAAAAAGACCTGTAATCCAGCAAAACAGAACTAAGAACTGTAAAAAGGCAAGATCTACATAGTGAAATAAATACTTGGAAGCAGCTTAAACATTAGTTTTATTCAAAAGACAAACTATTTACACACAAACTAAAGCTTATTGAAAACATGCAAACTTTGGTATCTCCTGAGCACCCTCACTGCACTGCAGCCACCAGTGTTACATGGGAATGCTGACATCTGGTTTCTAAGTGCTCGACATGCTGCTTCAGGATAGCCTTTATTATAAATGGAATAGAAAGGTGAAACAATGCAAGGAACCAAAGGACCCACACAAGAAGTTGTATGTGTTAATCTATTACTTTTATCTAAATGCATATCTATTTCCAGGAAAGCAGGTAACACTAGACGACAGCAACAGACTTGAAAGATGACCTAAGTGGAAAGGGATGAGTACAGTAACAGTAGCGTAACACTATGCTAAAGATATGAAAATAGGAACACTGAAAAGTAAAAAGAAATAGTAGAAAATGGCCTTAATAAGGCATGCCAGGAGGTCAAATTGTCATTTGACATAGCTTAACTTTTACATTTTTAAAATTTTTAATTCTCCATTTAAAAAAATGTAACACTTTGTAG
>NW_009953505.1:4604509-4614828 GCF_000747805.2 Chaetura pelagica | reverse complement strand
TAGGGAAAAAAATGCATACTGAATGGCTAGATCAGAAACAGACCTTAGAACAGTACAATTATTTAGGTGTTTGGACTGGGCAATGAAATACAGGCCACTGATAAATATGAGTCACAGGACACATTTCAAAAACACTCCTTACTCTTGCTCCACAGGGACCAATGAAGATTGAGAAATCAAAACTATTAAGTTGTTAGCTTTTGCTAGCATTCAAAAACTTCAATTGAGATATCAATACGTAATATGCACAATCCTTTAAAAATACCATTTAATTAGTAGAGGTTCTAGGAAGCAGGTTTGGAAGTACTCTGTTAACTGATGTGTTGCAACAAATGCTACACATTTAGCATAGATACTAATGAGAAAAGGCTCTATAACAGAACAAGTACCCTATTTCTCTTTCTTAAGAGGTATAGTTGCACTGGCTACATATTTTATATGACAGTATCATGATTAATGACTACACTAATCTCTAAGTACCCAATATACAAAAGTAACAAGCATTATTTAAAATTTGTAAAGCTACAGTAGTCCAGGTGTGGTCTCACCAGTGCACAGTAGAGGGGCAGAATCACCTCCCTGGCCCTGCTGGTAGTGCCTCTTTTGATGCAGCCCAGGACACAATTGGCTTTCTGGGCTGCAAGCTCACAGTGGGGGCTCTCATGTTGAGCTTCTCATCTACTACCCAAGTCCTTCTCAGGACTGCTCTCTATTAATTCCCTCCTCAGCCTGTATTTGTGCCTGGGGTTGTGCCAACCCAGGTACAGGACCTTGCATTTGACCTTGCTGAACTTCATAAGGTGAGCATGGACCCACCTCTCCAGCCTGTCAAGGTCCCTCTGGCTGGCCTCCCCTCTACAGTGTCAACCACACAACACAGCTCGGTATCGTCAGCAAACCTGATGAAGATACACTCAATCCCACTGTCCCTGTCACTAACAAAGATGTTGAATAGCACTGGTCCCAATACTGACCCCTGAGGAATGCCACTCATCACTTGCCTCCATTTGGACACCAAACCATTGACCGCCACTCTCTGCGTGTGGCCATCCATCCAATGACTTATCCACCAAGTGGTCCATCTGTCAAATCCATGTCCTGACAGTTTGGAGATCAGGATGTTGTGTGGGATAGTGTCAAACGCTTTTCAGAAATCCAGTAGATTAAGTCAGCTGCTCTTCCACTATCCACCATCTCTGCAGCCCCACAGTAGAAGGCCACCAAACTGGTCACACACCATGGTGAGCACCATGTTGGCTGTCACCAGTTACCTCCTTATTTTCTATGTGCCTTAGCAGACTTTACAGGAGAACCTGTTCCATGATCTTGCCGGGCACAGATGTGAGACTGACTGGTCTGTAGTTCCCTGGGTCTTCCTTTTTCCCTTTTAAAAATAGGGGCTATGTTACCTTTTTTCCAATCAGTGGAAACCTCACCAGACTGCCATGACCTCTCAAATATGTTGGAGAGAGGCTTAGCAACTGCATTCACCAGCTCCCCTCAGGACCCATGGATGGACCCCATCAGGTCCCATAGACTTGTGTACCATCACATTCTTTAGATGGTCATGTACTCGTTCTTCTCCTGCAGCTGGGGTACTTGATTCTCCCAGCTGCTGCCTTTAATTGCTGTGACCTTTGTGATTAGGCTGGAGCTCTTGCCAGTGAAGACTGATGCAAAGAAGTTGTGAGAACCTCAGCCTTTTCAATATCCTATGTGGCTAGGTTTCCTTCAGGAAACATTTTCCTTGGTTGTCCTTTTTTCCCCCAACATGCCTACAGAAGCTTTTCTTAATTCTTCTCTATACTTCCCCATTAACTAGTTGAAGACAGCACTTAACATGTCTTTTCAACCTTTTCTTTAAACTGAACACACCCATCCCCCTCAGCTCTTCCTTTGTTCTGTGCTGCAGCCCCCTAAGCATCCTGGTGGCCCTCAACTGGGCTTACTCCCATATATCAGTGTATTTATTATAACAGGGTCACAGCCACTACTGTTTCCATACATTTTTTAAATGAAGATGCTTTACTAATTGTCAACAAGGATTTTTAATGTTATTCTTCACTGGTGCTTCCTCATTTTTTTGTTTTGTTTGGGTTTCTCTTTTTTAATTTATTTTTATTTTAAACTAGCATGCAGCCAACACTCATGTATACAACCCAGGAAAGAAGTAACTACATGGATAACTAGTAACCATTACACCTAAAGGCACACCCAGTTTCTCAAAACCTGACTGCACAAATCTTTTTTACTAAGAATGTTTAATCCTTTCTTGTTACTTGTCTATGTGTTTAGAAAAAGAAGGCGGCATCATGCAATAGCTGGTAAATGAAGACGTTTGTAGATAAACCATTTCCCTTGTGTTTAACAATACCATCAGCTAGTAGTCTCAGCCAGAGGCTTTAAACCCTGAGAAATACCCAAACATGGGCTAACAGCCTAGTATTTTTGGCCCAGTATGGATAAGCTGCTTCAACACAAGTCACCTGTAGTGATTAGCATGCAATGCATCTAGTAATTCAGAACAAGAAAAACTGAATTTAAGAGAGTACGCATAGGAGGGAAACCCCCATAGTCTATGAACAAGTAAACAGTCAATTAAGCTACTGTACAACAAAGGAAAGAAAATTTTATCATCATAAACAAAGGAGACAAAAACTATTACAGAAAGTAGTCCAAATGCTATGCTGAGGTAAAGCTGACAGGAAAATGGGATTCAAGAAAAGAATGGCCACGGTCAGCAAGACAAATATGATGGGTTTTCACAGCAGCACGTACTGGTTGGCTGCAGGTTACCTTGTGCCATCAGGACTCCAGTTTACACAACTAGTTTTAAAAAGTAAAAGATAGATTTATTCTTAAATTACAAGATGTGTATTGTATTTGCTAATGTGCAGTTTTACAGCTATAAACCACAGCCAGTCTAGGACACAAACACAGTGGTTTTGAATTCCCACTCCTCTCCCAGTTTCTCCAGCACAACTTTCTCCCTAGCTGTTTATGGGTCCTAACAGCCCATCTGCCAAGGAAGCTAGTGTGGTAGAAAGCTGAAACACAAAAACCAGAGTAAACACTCAACACATACACAGCTCCCCCTGAAAAAAAAAAAAATTCATTGTGATGATTCATGGAGATAAACTAACTCCCAAAAAAAGAAACAGAAAAGGTCAGTTTTGGTACAACAAAGAGAGGACAATGACAACCCTAATTCAGGCTTGTTTAAACAGTCATGCAATTAAAGCATATAGGCTTATTAGAACTTAACTCCATTCAAAATACACTATATAGCATTTGTTTTGAGTCCAAATCTGGAATAAAGACCTACAGAGCATAAAATATACTCCAAGCTCACAAAAAAAATAAAATAAAAGAAGAAAAATCTATTTAACTTTGCTAGTGGGGAGCTTTTCAAATCCTCTTTAAACTTTTGCCTAAAATGAAGAAAGTGACAACTCAGTAAGTTATTCCAAATCTTAGTTTACCCAGCTCTTTGTTATCTTACCTGTTGAAAGGCTACACAAGAAAGAAATGTAGTCTTTAACACTGGGCAGGGGGGAAGCACACTATTATCTGTTATTGGACACATAGCCTCTCCTAGACCAGGAAAAGTCACATCATAATCTGTTCTCTTCTAATTGAGGAATAAAATGAGTTTCTAAAATCTGTTAATAGAAAGCATGCTTTCCACTCCAAAGTCATTCTTGTAGGTCTTTGAATTCTCAAATTCTTTTTAATTACTAAAAAATGCTGGAGTTAGTTCAGATCCTAACTGCTGTACTATACACAGTATTAGTCAGATCACCTCAGTACCTCTATTTGTTAATTCTATAGATAGAAGTATACATAATGATGGCCAAACAAAGTGACAAAGTGACAATGTTAACAATTCCAAGATACACACAACATTTCTGTCTGGTAAAAAACAACCAACCAAGCTTTGTGGTGCTCTCCATTTTCTGACACTTCTAAAATTACATTATTTTTTCATTAAATGTATTGCAGAGAACTTATTTTGCCTTTCTAGATATGACTTCGTTTTTTTAAAAGGGCAACATCTACCAGAACAAGACCTCACCTTCTGAATGAACATTTTTCAAAAATAACAAAACCACCACCACAGCAAAATTCCCCAAAACTCATGCATCCAGAAATACTAAATTCAAAAGATGTCTGGTAAATTCTTCCGCCTTACTAAGAATTTTTAAATGTGTATTGGTTAGTGTATTAATCACCAATTCTTCCTCCAACAAAATGATTCAATTATTTCAGGTGTAACAGAACACTAGGTCTTCCTCCCCTTTCCACACACACACAGCATCCCCCACAAAAAAAAAAAATATTCAAAAAAAAAAAATGAAGACACTGGGTGATGCCACACTTATGTATTGCAAACCTTATCACAGGCTCCTACGAGCCAAAGTTATGGGCCACACTGTGCTAGCCACTGTACTAACACAAAATAAGACTGTTCAAAGAGCAAACCGGTTACACATAAGGGACAACAGATGGAGAGAGACAAAAAAAAAGAGAATACAAGGAAACAGCACCACTATAAACAAGTTAGAATTAGTTATTAAGGATGGTGTGTTTGAGTTCCAGGGTGACAAGAAAGGTGGTGGTTTCATTTTGGTTTAGTGGGCTTTGCGCTCTGAAGTGCTTCTTCTGCACTACCAGGTTGCAACTGTGTTAAAAGGTTGAACAGAAAAAACTTCTCCAAGCATGAGAAGCATCGCAGGAGAACGAACAAAAGTGCTTAACTGCCCGTGATGCCACTTCCTAAACAGCAGTTAATCTCATTAACACAAAAAAAAAAAAAAATTTTGGAGATTACCCTTCACAGTCAACCCCCAAATTTAAATTACAGGTACATAGCCTGTTATTTTACAACCATAAAACTTAAGATGCAAGAAGACCAGGCAGTCAAGCATAGAAGACAAGGAAAGTACTCTTGTTCAGGATTCTGAATCTGTATCAACAGAGCAGTATCATTTTTACCAGGACTGCAAGAAAAAACTGATACCACAATATGCAACGATCAAAGGTAGTGTGAGAGATGTAGCCATGTGATTTATTAACCCAAATAAATAACAAATTGTCTAGTAACAATCAAAATACAGTTTACTAAGTGAAGGAAGTATGCAGTCTGCTAGAAGAGTGGAGTGTGCTGTGCCTAAAACAAGGACTAGATTATGGGCTTAAACCAAAGATCTCATGACAACACTGTCCACAAGTGACAGCACTGAGAGTTTTCTTTTCAGGAAGGAAGGACTGCCTTTGCGATAGCAGCCGGAGTTAAAGGTCAGATATCCACAAAGAGAAGTCAGAAGTACACACTGAGATCTAGCTGGTACAGAAGGCAGCAACTCCAGAAGAGACTTCAAGGTCATCCATACAGAGATGACAGCTGCATTTATGAGTAAGATTAACAGAGTAATTTCTACAGAAACCTGAAGTAGCACTAGGGTAAATGCTAAACTGTAAAGGTCACACATGGATCTAAAGAAAAGGAACTCCAAAAAGTCATGTTTTCACAAAGAATTTTCAAGGAGAGGGAGGGGAAAAAAAAAAAAAAGGATAGTTGCATCACAAGTGCACTTATATTTAAAGTTCAGTACGGTTCCACGGTACAGAAGAGCCTAAAGGAACACATGATGCCAGTATGTTTCCAACAAAACTCTGCAAGACTGTCTTCTTCCAGTGCCATGTTTCCTAACAAATGAATCGATAAATTATTGCATGTAGAAAGCAACAGAACTCTTCCATAATGCCCCTGTCCTCTCCTGATGATCCACTCTCTCTGACAATCCCAAAAACTTAAGATTGGTGAGCTGTGCTGCAGGTATCTAAGGTCTTCTCTTATTGGTTAATAGCACGTGTGAGCAACTGTACACCACTCCTCTGTGCAATCCATTAAACAGGGGAAAAGGTGGAATTAAGATGACATCCTGCTTGGCATGTCCCTCTAACTATTGAAGCTGCTAAGTAGGAACTATGCCTTGATAGACTATTGCAAATTTAGGTATTATGGCTTTTAGAAGTTAACAGTGACACAAACTGAAGAATTCTGACGATTTTGTAAGGGAAGTTTATGAACCTTTACAGTTAAGTACAGAGTACCTAATTAATTTATTTTAGGAAATGCAGTAACATATTAAGTGTTAAGCACTCCAAAACAATGATTTCTGCACAACAGCCATGCATAATTAAGTAGTCTCCGTAACAGACAAACTTAAAGAAAGCAAATGAAAAACACCACAACCCTCTTGTGCTACTGACACTCCATATGGCTGGGAAAAGGACCAGTTACACCTGAGTACATTTCAAACCATTACTGCAGCTACTCTGTTCAGAGCACTGAACACTTGCTTCTGCACCCCTGCCTCAGTGATGAATTCCTGCCATCCCCATGAGATTATTCTCCAGTGGCTGATGGTGGAAGGGGCAGAGAAGGAAGTAATGGTGAAGGTAGCTCCAAAAAACTTGGGAAAGACAAAGAAAGATGGAGGGCTTAAACACCAGGACAAACATACAAGTGTAAACACCTTTCAAACACAGAATAGTTTGAAAAATACCCTGGTAGCAATCATGTCACTGGAGGCTCTCCACTGATCACAAAATTCAGTAAGCTCTGTTAAATTTAACTATGTCGGACTACTAAAATCTGAATTTGTCATCAGTGTTATAGCCATTGACTAAAATAATTTTGCTCTGATAGCTAACTGGGGTAAGAAAACAACTTTGGTCATTGACATGTCCAATCCACAAGATACTTTAAGTGAAGGTGTAAGAATCCCTCAGTGGACGGTTATGATCTAACGTGTCTATAAAGGACAGTCATTGATCTCATGCAGAGCAACTGTTGATGTTCTCATCCATACAGACATACAACAGCCTGAAGAGAAGGCTCTAGAGAGACCTTACAGTGGCCTTCCAGTACCTGAAGGGGCCTACAGGAAAGCTGGGGAGGGGCTTTTCACCATGAGGGTAGTAAGGCCCTGGAATAGGTTGCCCAGGGAAGTTGTTGATGCTCCCTCCCTGGAGGTGTTCAAGGCCAGGTTGGATGAGGCTTGTGCAGCCTGGTCTAGTGTTAGGTGTCCCTGCTCATAGCAGGGAGGTTGGAACCTCATGATCTTTAAGATCCCCTCCAACCTTAACCACTCTATGATTCTATGAACATGCAGCTTTTCACAATTACTGAACTAAGCATAAATTATGGCAATTAACTTCTATTGAACAAAAGGTTGTGGTTGTGGACTAATTTCAGCATTTGCCATGCTAATTGTCTTTTAGCCTGGTCTAGTGGGAGATGTCCTTGCTCATAGGAGGGAGGTTGGAACTTGATCTTTAAGGTCCTTTTCAACCTTAATTATTCTATGATTGTGACTTTCAGCAGTTGAGTTAAACTCAATGTCAGCAGAAAACCAACTCCTGTAGCATACAGAGTTTTAAGGGCCTTGTAAGGCAAGTATTACCTCAGCCTTCTCAGAAGGGACTTTACTAGTATCCTGAACTACAAATTTCAATCCCTTTCTACAGCTAGGTTGAGTTCGTATTTATTTGTGATGGACACATCTTCTGAAAAGAAAAACCAAACAAACAGTGCTCCATGAACAGTAGATTCTCCATTAGTAACAATACTTGATATAAATTCTTCAGAGAACCCCTCATTCTGCTTTTGTTACAGAGTATATCAATGGGTTACAGACTCGGACACAGTATGACAGAACTTCAGTAATTCTGTATTTAGTTCTCAAAAGCAAAATGAAAGGTACTGTAAAATGCAGGACTGCTCATGATGATGCTGGACCAAAAAAAAAAAAGAAAATCAGCAAAAATCTGAAAGAGGTTGTACCAGCTTTGGTCCAACATCTCTCAATATACTTGAACCAGATCTGTAGAAGGCAAAGAAACTTGCTTTCACTTTTTCACTTGCATTATTATTAGCCAGGGTAAGCAACAGTAGATACAATCACATATTTGGGGCCAAAGTGGTTTAGTAACAATATGAAGTAAATGTATTAGATACTCTGATTAAAACAGTCTTTTATTAAAACAAGTTATTTAGTTTAACTACCTAATAATGTGTCATCACCTTTATTCTTCAAACTGTGGCTGAAGGGTTTGGTTCCTAGAGCTGACCTTGGAGCACTAAGCACTGAACACATTCCCTCACCCAAGAGCCTGGCCTACCATGTGCCACAGGATACACTTTTTACCTCCAGTCACACGACAGAGAAAAGGCTGTACCACTACCATCACAGCTGGAGGAGAACCACGTGCCATCTAGTACGATGCTTTTGTGCAAGATGTTAGTGTAATTCACAAACCAGCTGGCAACTCTTTATCGAGGTTTACTGAATCTTAGCTATACAGCTGTTCTTGGCAGTATTCTCATCTTTTCATAGGCAGCAACATAAAGCTGCAATATTTTTTTCAAATCAGCTCCAGTGCACAAGATCCTTTTTCACTCTCAGCACAACAGCCTTCCTCCTTACAAAGCACTATTTGCCTTGATCACTTTTAGAAGTAACTTTTTTAATATGAAGAAGCAAAAAAAAAATAAAAAAAAATAGAACAGCTATTAGACTGGAATGTATAATGTATCAGAAATAAAATTAGAAGGTAGTTACATCCAAGATACAGTAAGAGTTAAAAAATTACAATTAAAATGTATATATTACAGTAGTAAGCCAAGGGTTAGAACAAACCACTTTGTTAATAACAGTGCCATGAACTCTTAGTGTCTTTCAAGAGGTTGGTAATTTTAGAAGCTCAGAATTAATCCAAATCCAATGCCTTCCTCCTAAGCAGTGAGGTTTTGCAGAAAACCACTTATTCTTTGTATACGTAAGCCACCCAAAAAGTGACAAAGAAAGTTGCAAGCTCTGCAAACTCGGGAATCTACTACATAGAATGGTAAGGGAAAAAAAAAAGACAAAAAAAATATTTTAAGATACAAATGGTGGAGAAAACTACAGCACCAGAGCACCCCTGTCCCCAAGTGAAGACCCCAGAGGGCAGGGCTGACGCGGCCTTTTTGTTCAGTTCCCGGGCCCCACGCTCCCCAGCAGAGGCCCACGGCAGGAGGAGAGGAGGGAGGGAGGAAGGGAGACCGAGTCCCGAGGAGGAAGGGAGGCCGGGAGGCCGGGAGGCCTCAGCCCAGGGCCTCAGCTCCCACCTCCTCTCCCCACGTGCTCTCCCTGCCTCACTTTCTCCACTGTGCTGCTTCGCGATTTGAAAATCCCCAGCGCAGCAAAACCCACCCATTATTGCAGCAAAAAACACCCATTATTAAAAGCGGCACAAACAAGAGTTAAAACTACACCCCAATCCTCCGGACCGGGATTGGAATTCAGCCTCTCTTCAGCCAACCCAACACCCAACAGAGATGACAATCCCACTTGGAAAAACCCACACAGATGAAACACTGAAAATGTTCACTATTAAGAATCTGTGGGTTTCCTCAGTGATCTCCAGCCTGGTGGGGAAGGGGAGAAGCAGATGGTTCAGAAGCTTCACCACGGTTCACAACTGCCAATGGCACCCAACAAAGTCACCCAAGCAAATCTGCGGGTGCAAAGAACCAGCGTAAACACACAAAGGAAGAGACGCTGGAGCACGCTCTGCAAATTGCTGGGTTATTTCCAATCTCTCATTCCCCTTCTCACCTTCAAGGTAGGCAGGACATGGGACTGGAAAAAAGGGGGGGGGGAATTCAAGATGGCTAGAGGTGTCTCGCCATGGTTTTTAACACCCGCTGTAGAACTCTAGAGGGCAGCCGAGATATGCCCTCCCCCTCCCTCCCGAGCCGGGTAACGTGAGCAGCGACAGCAGCCCGTCTGCCTGCCGGAGTGGGTATTGCAGGAGCGATGTCTTGCAGCAGCAGCGCCCACCCCAAGGAGGAGCCGCCTCACAGCCATTACCGGGGCTTCGCCCCAGGGCAGCAGCTGCTGGACCCAGGAATTTCCCCACCCAAGCCTGGAGGCCCCTCCTTCTACCTCTGCCCCCGGAGAATAAGGGTGGGTGGGTCAAGATCTCCCTAAGCAGGTCTAGCAGAGGCAGAAACAGATACGCAAACAGCACTCACAATGGAGCTCCCTCTCCTTGTTGGTCTCTGCCAAGGCTGCACCAAACTGGGCTGGAGCCTAAGGGAAAGACACGGGGTTAACGCGGGGCAGCGCGGAGCGGGCAGCGCCCCCGAGCAGCGTCTCCAATGCTTGGCCAGGGCAGGTACCGCCTGCATCACCCACCACTTCCCTTTAATCCCAACCCTTCCAATACATAAATAAGCCAAACTGCCCTCCCACGGGGCGGCGGGG
>NW_009953505.1:4598235-4602342 GCF_000747805.2 Chaetura pelagica | reverse complement strand
CGGAGCAGCCGCTGGGGCTGGTTCCTGCTGCCTTCCCCCATGGCTTGATGTGCTGGGTTAATCGTTCGCATGGGTGGGAGAGACCAGAGTTGTGTGCTCTTCCACTGTCAGAACAGTACATGGACTTTCTTCCTAATGATCCCACATGGAGTTACAGGTTCCAGTCAACAGCTCAAGCCAAAGCTTCTCCAACGTTGTTACTCCATGTTGCTGGTGGGAATTAATGTGGTTTTTTCACACCATCCTAGGCACCAGATGAAGCTTGGAAGGGCTGCTGGGTGTGGGGGGAAGAGCTGCTGAGGGCTGGTGCCAGCTGGCACTGCCATCCCTCATGCCTGAAAGAATGTGGTGGGTTGATGGTGAGACAGTCCTAACACAGTCCTGCCAAGGAGAAATGTGCCGTGGTTGAGGACCAAGACCTGTCTTGAAGGTCTCCTCAAAGTTGCCCTGTAAATTCATGAACTGTGTTCTGCACCATCACACCATCCAGCTGATTAAGTTCATAGTAGGCAGACAGATGTTGAAATTTCAACATTTAATCTCATACACTCCATTAGGTCACCTTTCTATTACCACTGCCTTAGCAATAGACATTACCTGATAGTGTTATCTAGGACTTTCATGTAGCAATGTGGCAAGAGACTATTTTCATTAATGTTTTAGGTTATACAGTTCAAACAAATTCTAATGGTTTTGCTTGCATTTTGGAACTGTATTGAAAGGTATTTATAATAAGCCTGTAACTCCAAAGAACTCTTGTCCCCTGTAGACTTGTAACCTTGTTTCTGAATTTGTATGTTCAAATCTAGAAAAAAAAAAAAAAAGCACCATAGTTTTTCCCATCATTTTTTCAGTTTCATCAGGAGAAAGGAATAAATACCTATGTAAATTCCTCTTAATCTCTAAAACCATATATAATTCAGATTAAGAATAATCTAGATTAAGTGGTTCTTTTTTATGGTTTAAAAGAGTTACCTTTAGCAGTAAAAATCTCTTCATGTACACCAGAGATCTGAAATGAATGTATTTATAGGCTCCACACAGCTGGTTTCATGGACAGGCCTGATGTCAGCAGCTTCACAAAGAAGTGTCAAATGTATTGACTGGCAGTGGAGAAATTCAACAAAGCTGAACCAACAGTGTACTCAGTGACTTACAAGAAGAGTGACATCTTTCTATCTGTTATGGAGTAAAATTGTCTCAAAAAGCAGTCAACTGTATTTGAACTGAGGAGTAATCTGATATGTTTTAGAGAGTTTATGTTTGAGCAGCAATCTTAAGAACACTACCAAGCCAACCTTCAAGTGATACTTAGGATATTGTAGGAACAGAATGAGCATTGTTTAAAACTACCTTCTGCTATCAGCAATATTTATCTATGATAAATGGAATTAATTGGATAAGTGGAATTCATTCCAGAGTTAAGAAAGGAACATATTCTTTTGACTGGAAGACTTGATCAGCCTGAACACTGTTTAGGTTTACATTAATCTAACTGGGTGTCTCAACAGAGTTGTGAGGAATAAAGAGAAAATGATTGAACAAGATGTCCTTCACTATTCTATACATGTGACATTCTGAAAGTGTTACACCCTTTAGAACACTGTTTACTACAACTGGTTTGAAGATTGGCTTGGAAAAGGATTGTGTTTGGAATGCAGATAAAACTTAACTTTAGAGAAATGCCTGCGTGTTTCCACATTGTATTGGTTGATGGAACATGTTGTGTTTTCCTAATCATGGCATAGTGGAATTCTGGTGTACTAGTTGGTAGCCCAACACAAATTCAAGATATAGTAGTGGAAGAAAAAAAGATTAAAAAAACCAAACCAAACAAGTTGAATCTTAGAGCACCTAAGATCAGTAACACCTTGATAATTTTGTTTTTATTATGTAATATTCCCCTCTATTGGTGTTCTGATTTTGGAGTTTCATTAGGTATTGCAACTTTTCTTTATAAACTAAAGCTGTTGATGAAAAGATACTGTGTGTGTGTATGTTTGTACTGTGCATAACAGAATCCATACCATAAAATAATTGAAAAAAATTACTTTCTACAAAACACTACCTGTGATTTTCATTATGTTTTTTGAACTACATATACTTTTCGTAATATTTGTAAACAAATCAGTATGTATCTATAAATAAATTGTATTCAGCAGTTTAATTTGCAGCTTATGTAACCAAAAGTGATCTTTCAGAAGGTCAAATAATGAGATAATATACACTATCCTAGAAGATTATTATTCATTGAATGATATATCATCCAATTACCTTTATGCTACATGTCATATTTCAGTTTTGAAAAAGTAAAGAATAACTTATGTTCTTAACTGGGCAACCTCCCCAGGGAAGACATTTGATACAGTAAAGACTAAGAATGCAGTACTCAATAAAATGTTATTCTGAAATCACTTGCAATGAGTTCACAATAATAAAATAATTTTTACTTGCAAAATATTTTTATTAGTTTTTTTAATATTTGAGGATTATTGTTGGATAAATCTCTTGTCCTTATGGAGAAAAAATAACAGTGCAAAACAAAATATAGGATTTTCAGACTGGAAGAGACTCCCTAGTCAGAGTCCAGTTTCTTGCTATTACAGGAAACTGTCATATAATCCCTTCCAGAGACTTTTCAAGCTCCATCTTAGTGGTAGTTTGATATGTTTACCCCCTACTCTTATTGCAAATGTGTTCCAGAACTTCATTGTTTTGGTGGTTAGAAACCTTCTTCTAATTTCCAGACTAAATTTATTCAAGAATCCATTTGCTTTTGTGCCAGTATTCATCCTTTGGCTTAAATAGCTCTTCTCCCTCCCTGGTGTTTACCCCTGATATATTTATAGACAGTAATCATATTCCCTCTCAGCCTTCCTTTTGCTAGACTAAACGAAGATCTTTTAGTCTCTTCTTGGTCAACAGATCTTTATTCCCTTCATCATTCTACCAGTCTTCATTGCCACTTGTCCCAGTGTGAACTCATCTGCCATTAATATGGGTTCAAATTCCCCTAATATTCCATTTTAAATGGAACTACTACATCGTACAGTACATTTGTACATTACAATTTCCACATCTCTGTGAAATATCTCGGTCTTGGGTGTGCAGTTGATCTTTTGCACAACTACATTAGATAACCACCACCTATTCTAGCAGTATCTATGTTCTTTTCTACACCACACATTTACTGGGAAAGTTCTGTTAAACAGCAAAATTTTATTAGTCTCCAAGAGCATGACCTTGCATTTTGTATTATAGTAGTTTGTTTTGTTTCCATTAGTTCAATCATCAAGGTCTTTCATTGTTTTTCCATATGACATCCCACTGCAGCTGTGTTGATGATGCTGCCTAATTTTTTTAAAACCAGCCAACGCAATAAGCTTATTTTCTCTTATTTGCCAAATGATAAGATCAATCCCAACAGGAACTCCTGAAGAAATCTATTAGTGACACTCTCCAATTTTACACTCTCATGTTCTGTACAACCTGCTGCTATTTCTCTCGTTTTGCTCTGGAAAATAGAACTTTATCTCTGAGCTTTTCAATATGTAGCAAAGCTTTTTTGCTAGTCAGTCCCTCTTTTCCTGAAAGCTCTCTACTTCTTCCAAATAATCATTTTCATGCACTGTGTTAGCACCTGCCCCTTGAAGGAAAAGCAAATTTATTAAAATAATTTTAAACTCCTGACCTCCTCCTTTCAGTTGACTTGCCTAATTAGGTCCTTCAGTTTACCAAAAAGTGCCTTAGGAAATCAAGTGGCTTAGATACAGAACTGCTTGTTTTCTTTCCATGCTACTTACACCACATCAACTTTAAGATAATTTTCTACAACCAGCTTTTCTACACCATCCCCAAACTGCAAGTCCAAGTCTAAAATAGCATAATTTCATGTTGGTTTAGTGACATTTTGCTGAAAAAAGCTGTCAGCTATGACATTCAACTATATTTGGGGCCCTGCCACCATTAATAGCACTTGTTCTCCAACTTAGGAAACCAATTAAGGAAAAAAAAAAAAAAGCCAATAGTTTTTTGCCACCCTAGCAAGTTGAAGTGACTTGTGTGTCAGGCAGATTCTAAACCCCCCCCCCACTTCAGACAGCACTG
>NW_009953505.1:4582283-4598163 GCF_000747805.2 Chaetura pelagica | reverse complement strand
CATCTTACCATAACCATCTTTGGTGCAGATATATGGATTCAGATATATAAAGAAAATTCCCTAATCTTTCTAAATCCCATTTTTCCTAGGTTTTCATTAGTGGATCTCAAAAACTGTTTTATCACAAATACTAATAAAGTGTTTTATTTGATAAATTGAACCTTTTTACTATTATCCTCCTAAGCAACATTTCTGTGACCTTTCTATGCTGACATGAACATTAATGTGGCTAAAATCTGGCCAATTCTCAGTTGGATCAACAGATTGATCTTGCTGCATGTGCAGTTAGATGAGGGATAGTGCCAATAAGGGGGTGCAGTGGGAAGCACAGGGGAACAATGCATGTCCCGTTTGTGAAACTGCACTGCTAGCCTGCATACATCAAAATGATGCTACTTACATGAAAAGGAATTAGTAGTTTTTGACTGGTGATATTACCTTCTGCTTTATCTTAGTAAGATCCACAAGTTAGTTTTGAATTTGTTATTAGGGTTGTTTAGAGCTGGCTGAGAGGAAAAAACCTGCAAAAGATGAACTTCTGAAGTGAATTCTGTTGAATAAGGCTTAAAATTGGTCAGTTTTAAAAACATATGAGAAATGTATCTATTTATTTATTTAATATAAAATTAAAATTAAAAAAAAAAACAACAAGATTCCTTTACTGTGATGATGGGTTTGACAATATTTTGACACATATTCCATAGGAAAAAAACTGGAAGAAATTGTAATTTAAAAAATCCTTTTCATTTTCAAAGCATTTTTTTCTTCAGCTTCATTCAAAGTGTTTGAGCCTTGTTCAGCAATGAACAAAGTTGCTTTTTAGGCAACTTGTCCTTTCCTGATGGATGAGGACTGTGCCACGGTCAGAAGTACCTTCAGATTGGATTAATGCATTGCTGTTTTATATGCTAAAAGGCCATTTAGAAAAATTGGTTAGGGCAGGACACAGTCAGGAAATGTACTACAGAATCTTTCCACATCCCCAATTCTGAGTCTGTTATGGTCTTCTGTTTACTTCTGCAGTCCTCCAAAGGTCCATTGCTCCCTTTTAACTGTCTAGTGTCTCTTAAGGTACCTTCCCTTCAATCATAGAACCATAGAATGGATTAGGTTAGAAGGGACCTTAAAGATCATCCAGTTCCATCCCCCTGCATGGGCAGGGACACCTCCCACTACACCAGGTTGCTCTAAGCCCCATCCAAGCTGGCCTTGAACACCTCCAAGGAGGGAGCATCCACAGCCTTCCTGGGCAATCTGCTCAAGTGTATCACCCTCATCACACTAATGAATTTCATCCTAATGTCTAAGTTAAATCTACCCTTTTCCAGCTGAAAACCATTCCCTCCTTTCTTGTCACTACAAGCCCTTGTAAACAGTCCCTCCCCAGCTTTCCTGGAGCCCCTACAGATACTGGAAGGCCACTATAAGGTCTCCCCAGAGCCTTCTCTTCTTGAGACTGGAGAAGGTATCCTGTACTAGGTATCCTAGGTATCCTATGTACTAAAGGAAGGAGCAGCCTATGGTAAAAATACTATGTGATCTCATAAATAAAAGACTTATCATAGAACATATATTCTAGGATTCTAAGAGCTCAAGTGCTCTCTACTTTTTGAATGTTTTAGTGTCTGTAATCCTAACACTCTCCAAGTTACTTTTAGGAGGTAACTTCGTAGAAGGCAATCTAGAAAATCAGCCATCAGAAATTCTATCTTGTTGAAGCAAATTTACATCCCTGGGGCTCATCCAGAAAGTTCAAACTCAGGAGTTGATACAACAGTTTCAGGTGACATCAGCTAATAGCAAATAAAAGCAGGAGAAAACTATTATTCTGTGCAGCTCAGTCATTAGGGAGAGATAAACTAAATATTTTATGTTGCCTCTTTACCAACTAACTCAGGAATCCTGGATCCTAACATGCATTACAAAGGGACCATACATTCCCTTTTCTTCTCCATCACTACCTGCCCTGCAGCCTATGTCTCAGTCTTTTAATTCTCTCACATATTTCCTAGTCTGAGGATGCACATCCTAGCATAGCTGAGACTTATATCACATTCCCTTATCACTTTAAAACCTTGTTCCAGCTCACATCCTTTCCTTATCTCAGTAATAATTCAGTCTCCTCAAGCATATCTTCTTACTTCTCTGTAGTATTTACTTCTCCCTGCTCTCAGGTCTTGGCATTAGAGCAAGCTGTTCAGGAACAATTACAGAATTTGCACCTCAGGCTGGAGTGTATCAGTATGGATGGAATCTAAGAATTTGTCAATCACAAGCTTGTGCAAACAGATTATTTTCAGACTTACAGGAAGTTAAAAACATAAAAGCAGTCAAAACAAAGGTCTGTTTAACCCAGGTTCCCATCTCTCCCAGTGGAGAATGGTGGACATGTAGAGAACAGCAGAAGACAGCAATTCTCTCAGCCTCCAGCTTGTAACTTTTTCAAATACATGTTAAATGGATAGAAATCAGGAATGAGAGAGGTGGTAAACAACAGGTTGCACATATGACCATGGATCATAGTTGTTAAATACATGGATTTCAAGGTTTCTTTTGGAACAAACAGAAGGTATTTATGGATTTCTATGGGCTCTGCCCCATGGCTTTTGGGTAATGTAGTTACCCACGTGTCACGTTTTAAAGATTCAGGATTCCATGACACCTAACATTTACCATGTTACTAAAAGAAGCCCAACCATCCCCAAGTCATTGTTCTGCTAGAAACCCACTGAGGTAGGTGGCTTCTTTCTCTGCTAAGACAGAATTGCTAGACAAGAAAGAGGTAGAACATTGATGAAAGCTTACAACCTACAGGAGAAAGCTTCATCTGAACTTAAAATATACTTTATAATAAATCCTTTTACAACAAAGCCAAATACCATGAATTTTAACTATCTACAGTGTATGGACCTTTAATTTAATGGGAAATTGTCAACAGAGACATTTTACTGAGTGAAAAAAATGAAGTATATTACTATATTTCTAGTTATGTTGGTAAAAAGGGACAAAAGTAAAGCTATGAAAACACCTATGAGGAAAAATCTTGGGCTGGAAACTTTGCTCTACAAAGTCACTCTTCAGCACACAGAATTTAAAACGGCTAGAAATAATTAGTGGAAAATCGCCATTATGAGGAGCTCTCCATCAGAAGATGACTAGGGAATCAGAGAGCCCAAATTAATGTAATCATGTCATTCGTGTAATCTGCGAATGGGAAATAAATTAGTATCAGAGTTTGCTTACAGTATACCTGATAGGTCCCTGATCATACCAGCAAAACTTACGATGGTGTAATTCAGAGAAACTCCTGCTTTAACTTCCATGCAGACGCAAAAGTAGGAAATGAGAGGCCACTTTCACCTGTGTACTGGAGCAGTACATAACACAACGTGTTTCAGTCAGACATTTAGAAAATGTAATTGGGGGTCTTCCTTGTTTTCTGGCTATTAGCCAATTAATTAAGTTAATCTGGATTATTATGTATGTCACTCACATAGAATGATATAATAATTTAATAAGAGAATGCAGGGAAGAAATAGGCATTTTAATATTTCTACATACAAGATCATCAGTTGGGAAGAAATTTTACCATCTTTAAGAGTCTATGTGCTCTATCCTGGCCAGTGCTAAGTGAAATGTGATCCTTCAGTGCTATCTTGTAGGCAAAAAGACCATTATAATCCTTAAACATATAAAGAACAAAATATTAAGAGTTAGGGAAGTTATATTACAACTGTACTCAGCAAGCGGTGGACCAGTACTGAAGTACATGGTCCAAACCATGAAAAAAGAGAAAAGACAAATGAGAAAATTATGGGGAATAACAAAGAGTGAAAAAAAATGGACTTACAATGTTGTTTTTGTCTCATAAAACTGCACTATGTAGATGGTATGGTATTTCTGTCTGTGTTTTTCTCTCACCATTGACTGTTTAGGGTAGTCTTGATGCTCACTTATTCTAAATGCCCAACTTTTGGATGTCTGAGTGTTGGAAGAAAACTCAGAAATTTAGAATGATGTGATTATTTTGTGTAAGATGTACTCTGCATATATATACAAGTTAAAATTGCAGTCAGAGAGGCACATAATTAGTACCACAACTAGCATTGAGCAAGGACATCCTGCAGTAACTAACCCAGAAGAAGGAAATTAATCAAGAGGTTTAAAGAGTGTCTCATGTAAATCACCAACTTGGCAGAGAAGACTTGAGGTCTGGATGGATAATTGGACCTAAGGAACGCAGGAGGTGATAAAGAAGAACTAAGATCAAGAAGATTGACAGCTAAACCAGTCTTGGGCAGTTTAAGCTGTAGAAGTTGTGATATTGTGTCCTTTAGGTGAACTTAACTAACAAATCACTATAAGGAGGATGGACTTGGAAGCTTACTATGGTTTGTATATAAATATGTAATGGAAAGTCTCGTTTGGTATGCTTGATTTGTGGGAAGGCACCAAGCACCCAGCTTTGTGCAAACCTGCAATACATAACAATGTCTCCTTCCTAAATGTAGTCTCTTTGTCTGCATTTTGGGAGCTATCTTAAAACGGTCACATGAGGAGAGCAAAGCCAATCTGTAGTGAGAGACACAATTGTACTCAGAAGCTTGGGTGAATAGCTTATTACAAATCCTAAATTTATTTAAGATTTCTCCCATGGGAAACTTGTATCTGGTAGTACTAGAGCTCCTTTTTTACTGCCTAGGCCTTGAAGTCAGACATAATAAAATAAAATAAAATAAAATAAAAGTACAGGAAGCACTAGAACTACTTATCAGGTTTAGGTATGGATTCTTCATCACTACACATTTTTAAATCAGTTATATTTTTTCCCCTAAAGCTATAATATAACTATATTATAATTTTATATTATATTACAATACTACATAATATTATAATATTATAAAATAGTTATATGATACAAAAAACATAACTATAATGATACAATATTATATAAAATGTAATGTAATAATAATATATTATATGATAAACATAACATGACATAACGTAATATAATATAAAGTAATAGAATATAATGTAATGTAATGTAATGTGATATAATGTAATGTAATATAAGCAGAGATAAGCAGAGATAAAGAAGTTATCCCGCTCTACTCGGTGCTTGTCAGACCACACCTGGAGTGTTGTGTTCAGTTTTGGTCCCTGCTCTACAAAGAGGAGGCAGACAGGCTGGAGATTCCAATTGGACACAAGAGGTACATTTTTCACCATGAGGACAGTCAAACATTGGAATAGTCTCCCAAGGAAGTGTTAGATTCCCCCACATTGGACAGTTTTAAGTATTCTATTCTAGAGTATTCTAGAGTATTCTATTTTAGAATAAATCAGAAAGCCCTTTCTGGCTTTCTGATCAGTGAAGCCATCCTGGGTGTTCTTTTGTCATTAGTAGGGCCCAGATAGTTTTAATAGAATCAAGAATTAGGAAAAAAAATGGAAGAATGTCCTGCATGTGGTCTAATCAGTTTGTCAGTGGAAGACTGATGAGTTTCATGTTACTGTTTATTTAGAGGTGATTATACATGACTCTACGGCACATCAAGGAACTGGAAGGAAAGGAATTTAGAATGTAGTAGTACTACAAGAGAGTTACTATCACTTTCTTCTCCTGCTATAAAAGATAAAATTGTTGTATATTCTTCAGAATATATATATTTTTTCATTTATTTGGAAATAAGTGAGATTGCATTAAGAAATAATTGACTTTATGATATTTCTTTTATTCTGGGGAAAACAAAACAATACCCAAGGGGTTTTTTTAAGGCTACTGAAACTAAATGGAGGTATTGTATTTTCCACTACAAAACTTGTCGTTGTTCATTGGTTTTTTTGTTGTTTCTATTAAGTACTCATTTTGGTAAGGGATCTTTTCAAGGGTTATTAAATTCTGAGACAAGCATAGCAGGAAAAAAACTTGTGTTTTATTTACAAAGAACAGTTAATAATAGTTGACCAGTTATTATTCCTGAATTGTGTTGCATTTCTTAATTCTAGTTTTCCTCCAGCAACAAATAGCAAGGGGCTTAATTTTCTTCACATTTACCTAGATGCAAACTTGGGTAGATATTTTAAATTAATAATTATATTGTTGTCAAATTCTACATTTACTGGAAGAAATTACCTGATTCAGACATTTTTGCATGGTTTAATGGGTGCACTCAGAATTTGTTGAATTCTATATCAAGCCTGTCACTGCTGGGAATATCATAATCATAATAAAGGTATAAATCCAATATGATGCCTTCAGAATTAAAATTAAACTATTTTACTAGAAGCAGAAGCACTGAGGTAGACAGGAATTTGGACAGTACAAATTAAATTAAAAGCAAAAATTTAATTTCTATATTGTAAAATGTGCACTTTTGTAGTAAACATTTCTTAGTATATGGAATAAAAGTCTTAAGTGTTTTAATTTTCTTTCTTTCACTGACTCAGCTTCACAGAATACATACCTCTCCCAGTTCCCTCAGTTTTATAAACTCTAAAGCAGATCTTTCTGGGGCATTGATAACTTTAAATTTCTGACTAAATGTAAATCGTAAATAAATTTTAAAAAAATAGAGAGATGCTGCAGCATTTTCCTGTTTTAGCACTCTCATTTTCTACTTGTCATGTACAAGTTGATGTACTGAATATTCCCAGGCATATACCAGCTGACAGTGGTTGTCTTGAACATTTGGCATTGGCCCGGGGAACCATGATTATGCTTCTTTGCTGTGAAATGAAGGAATCATGTTCTATTTGGTAGTAAGACATTGAGAAATATTCTACTATGTTCATCATTTAAAAAAAGACTCAGGAGAAAAACAGAATTAGCTAACCTTTTAGGAAAAATCACTGTGAATTTTTTCTGCATATCACAGGACTTCTAACCATGGGAATGCAATAGTGCTTTAAGATGGAGCAAAGCTAATCCAGTATATTGTGCATAATAGAGAAATAAACATAAAGGTGAAGCACTTGGAGAGTTCTCATTTTGAGATGTTATCATCTTGAGATGATACTGAAGGCTTTTGCATTTTTAACTCTAAACCCTTTACCTCTGTAGAACACAACCATGTTTGCATTGATGAGAAGTTCTGAGAACTGGAAAAAATATCACTAGTATTCATATGGAAAGCAACTTACTTCACCTATAGGTAACATCTACAGATTTTTGTTTTCAGGGTTGGAGACAACTCCTGTGTTGAGTGCTAACTTGATCCAGGTGCCCCTTTTTATCCACTACATGATAAAAAGAGTGCACCTCAACAGGGCTGTTGACGTGGGAGGAAAGCTAGGAGGGATGTGACTTGGACTTTCTAACCCTGTTTGTGATCGAAAAAAGGAATACCTAGAATGGCAGATGTCCAATTAGAGAAACAAACTATGGCTTTGGACACTTGCTGATGAAGATACAGAGATAAAAAGTAATGACCAGCAGAGCAATGTGGACTTCTCACATTTGCTATCAGTGATGGCAAGTGAGACTATCAAGATACACAACCAGAAGCAGCTCATCTGTTGTGTATGGCACAAACTGAATTCTGTGGAAACAATTAGATACAACATGAAACCAAAGTAGTGTGCAACTGCTGGCTAACTTGTATGGTATTATGATGAGAAAAAGGAAGTGAAGAATTTATTCCATTTTTTGTTGTTTAAAATTACAGTTCAGAATATACCAAAGATAGTGTGAAGAACCAGATCATTTATTCCTGGGAAACTTGCCACTGGGAGTGGTAAAAATGACAGTCATCATTACAGACATAGTGTAGTACCTTCCACAAATAAAAAGAAATGACAAAGTCAAGGTGAATGACAACCACAACATAGGCAAAAGAAGCTGTCTTGCACCTTTGGGAATGGTTAATTGCTCTGCAGCAGCCTGCGCACACCAAGTGATGAGGAAGGGTCAGCATGTGACAGTGTGTCTTACCAGCTCCTGTTAGAACATCAAACAAATATTCTGGCACTTTTCAGACAGCGATTGGAGAATGCATAATTAATGCCATTTGAACTACTGTGCTGTGTATTTGGTGCAAAAGAAGTCTACATTGTCTGAAGTATTGTGTGCAAAGAACTGGAAATACTGAGAGTAATAAGGCCCATGAACATGAATTCCCTGAACAGACCGTAACTGACAATGGCTCAGTTCACATATGAAGAGTTCCAGCTGCTTTTTGAGGAGATGGTATCAAAGTGACACATCAGCCTCTTACCCTCCTGCCATGAATGGATTAGTGAAATGATTCATTCAGCCATTTGAAAAAGCAATCTGTGCTTCGTTCCTGCATTGTATTAAGCTAGCTAGCTCCAGCTAGTTAACAGCACAATAATCTGTCTGTAGAAACACACTCTACCACTGTTGTTTATAGGACTTAATTTAAGACCTCACCAGGATGTCCTAATCCCTAATCTACAGAAGGATACTGAAAATAAATATGATAACTGAATAGTCACAGCTGAAACCATCTGAACAAGCAGTTTTCATGTAAAAAAACCCCACAATTTCTGAGGCAATTTGGAAAAGTGGAGTAATTAGGACAGAGACTGGTTCTCTGCTTCACTAAGCTGAAATCTCATAGAACTAATTTGGTTTGGAGAAGACACAGAATGTGAATGCTGAAAGGGATATCTCAGGTTTATGTAGCCTATCAGTTTAGCCCAATGCAAAATTAATTATATCTTGATCATTCCTGACCTGCTCTTTAAAACTTTAGTTACCATGTTATTAAACAACTTCTACAACATCACTAATTTTATTCAAACACAACACTTCCAACATTCAGAAGTTTCCCCTAACAACCAGTTTGAATCTTCCTTGCTTTTTCAGAACAAATATGCCCAGACTATATTCCTAGTTTATTTCAGGTAATATTTCCTAAAGCTCTAGTCATGCCTTTGATTTTCTCTGAACAATTGGACACAGTATTACAGTTGCAGTGATTCCAGTGCCATATAAAGTGGGATTATTTCCTGTGTCTTACAGACTGAATTCTTGTTTATCCACTTGGTAGATTTTTTGTAACACCATTTTATGTTGGTTAATACAGCAGGAGTCCCACATCTTTCTTTGTAGAACAGTCACCTTAGCACTCAGTTTTTCTCCATCCTACATACAATTATTTTTGCCCAAAGGTTTTTTATTTTTGCACTTTTCCCTGTTGAGTTCTATATAATTTTTTATTATTTTTTTTTTTTCTCCTCTGGATTATTTCTCTAATTTACTAATATAAATTATAATTCTGACTAAACATACTAAAAATCTCTCCCATTTTTTGTGTCACCTGCAAAGCTGAATTTTCTATTCAACTACTCAAGTACCTTTTCAAATAGTGAACAATACTGGACCCTGCTTCTGCAGGACTACAGTCAATATATTCTCCACTCTCCACTTGGACAGAGAACAATCAATAACAACTCTATTAGTACAGTTTTGCATTGCAGTAGTTTCATCTAGGTCATCTTTCTCTAGGTTATTTATTAGACTTTCACATACAGGAATATCAAAACGAATTCTAAAATCAGTATACAAAACATCACCTGGTTCTTCATCTCTAAGACCCACATACCTGACATCACAGAAAACAATTAAATGAGGTATGGTCTGTTTTATGCTGGATGTAACTTTTGTTCTTTCTGATTCTTGTAAGTAGTTTGTTCCAATATTTTTACAGGAAAAGCATTAGGCTGACTAGTTTAAAATTCCCTGATTTCTCTTTTCATAGAAGTATGATGTTTTCCCTTTTCTAATCTCTCACTACTGAGGTTCCTCGGGTTCAGACAATTTAAGAATACACAATTCTTAGTATTTTTTAATCTGATCTTTCTTATTCTACTCTGAGTATTTACTCCGTTAACTATGGCATGGTGCTACCATCTGATTGCAACTGATCTTGGTGATGGAAGCTGATCCAAAAAAGGCATTAAACTGTTAGATCTGTTGATAACTTTCTTATGAACTGATCAATGGCTTAATCCTTTTCTTAACATTCATGTTATTGGTAATGTAGTTAAATATATATGTGTGGTCTTGGTTCACTGCCTCCTTTTTTTATGTGTGGGTCTTGGCCTCTCCAAATTTTCTTCTGTACTTCTGTTACATTTTTAATTTCCTCCTTGGTTACTTGACCTATTTTACACTTTTTCTGTATTTTCCTGTTGTTAATAAAAATGGAGAACACATTGTTTAAACAGGTCTTTTTGTACGTTTACTGTCTTTCCTACACAATGAAACAGTTAATCTTGTCTCCAATTTCTGCCTGTTCTTATTTTCCTAAGGATCTTGAATTCCTGATTCCTAGTCCCTCCTTCCTAGGTGTTCTTCTAACTTCCCATTTTCAATCAGTTCTTCAGTTGGTTAAAAATCTATCTTATAGAAGCTTCCTTCAAGGTGCTTTCCCCAGCTGCATCACAAAGTTTTCATCAGAGCATTGTGGGACTGTATTGGACAGTCTTTGTCCCCCTATGTTCTTTTTGCAACAAATAAGTCTAATTAATAATCTACATTACTATAAAATAGTTGCTGTGAATCACTTGTCTACTTGCCCACAAGTAGTTACAGCTTTTGTTTTGCTGATCTGTAATACGTTCCCACAGTGGCAACACCCATATGTAGTTCCTTTATTCTGTTAAAAAAATCTTCAGCAGAAGATGTCCCTCTACCATCTAAAACACATAGCAAATGTCTTTGCTTATTTCCTTATCTGTCTTTCTAAAACAGGTTTTACCCCATTAGTATTCTAGTTTTCTGAAAAAGAATACAATCTGTTATACAAATTTGATCTAACTTGGACTTTAGGCGCAGCCGTTTAGAACTCTGTTATATTTAAGTGGAAGCGTGAGGGAATGGGGTGTTCATCTTCTGAGCATCAGATGAAGGCTGAATATTCATGACTGCTCACATTATCCATGAACACTCAGGGCTTCTGGTTATTTTAAGATATCCTGATCATCCAGTAAATTTCTACACTGCAAAAACCCAGAGGCTCCAGTACTCTTTTGTATTCTACAGTCGGGATCAGCAAGTTCTCAGCATAAAAGACCTTCATGACAAATTCTGGTTATGCTATCCATACATTTTTGGGGCACCTTCTCCTAGCCCTTTAAGTAGTCTATGAGCCATCTCAGGTGTATCACAACATGGGGTTCTCATTAGCATACTCTACTGGAGCAGTGCTGGCAGATGTTGCCTTCCCCACCATGCTGGCAGGAACAGTGGCACAGACTCTGTTATCTACTCTCAGACAGGCCTCAGGGGATGGCTCCTCTCTGGAACAAAGAAGTCAGTACAGGAATCCTCATCTCCCTTCAGAGAAGAAGCAGGAACAGGAAGAAGTATGCATAGATAGCACTACTCTGTAGCCAAGCTATGCATGTGTGTGAAAGAAGCCATCTGTGACTTCTTTGTTCACATAGTTCTTTCACTAAGTGGTAGTTGCAGCTCACACTTCTTATTTGGGCTAGGAGATGAAACACCCTGAATCAGTCATAGCTAGTTTATGAGCTTCCTTAACAACCAGGAGACTGGAAATTTGCTTTTTAAGTTTTCAATACAAGTCAGAGATTTTTATGTAAGTACATTGTTCCAGGAGGTAGTCAGTGGGGACTGGGATATAATATCTATGCTTTAATCCTACCATAGTTAAATAGCTGTTAATTAGCTGTCAACATCGTAGAAAAACTCTAGAATGCATTATGTCATTTGGTAGGCTAAGAATAAGATAGTAAGATAGACATTGAATAAGCAACTGTATTTTCAAAAGTGACACCTGATCCTTCTGAATTAACTTACTGGTAGCTGTTGATTCCTATTGCCCCAAACCAAACTGTATTTAGAAAACAAAATACAAAGAGAAGATCCAAATTCTAGACTTGCATTAGAAAACTGATAATTTTTTTAAGATCTGTCATATAACTGTACAACCAGTTTACAGCACACAAAAAAACTACTCTGCACTCTGAGATGAAACAATGGCCTTTCCATGTGACATACTCTATTGTAAGAATGAAAAATTATTTGAAAATGTCCCTTTTAAAGTGATTTTCCCAGTGCACTAGCTCAGAATAATTCTCATTAATAATCTTCATACAGTGCAGCTGAAATTGATATTCAGATGCTTTAATAAATAAATAAATAAATAAAAATCCTGTAGATGGTTTCTGAAGACACTTTTCCTCTGCTTGATTGATAGGAACAGAACATAAGGCCACAGTTTCACAAGGTTGTCAATCTCTTTTAGGAAATCTAGTAGTAATAGATTAAAAAGAATGGTGGCCACATGATGCGAAGTCCTGAGCTCATACAAACTCACCATGAAGTTAAAATTTATATAAAAATGTGAAGGTAAACTCTGTCCTAGAGGATTTGATATTGGATCAGGTATTATCCAATAAGCTAATAAAATTCTTGCTGAATCAAACACCTTTCGTGTTCCTCTAGATAATATGAAAAAGGACAGCCATCATAAAAGAGACATAAAGACTGTATCAAGTGCTCTGATAGTGTGATGGAAATGCAGTGCTGTATTCAGGCTTGATCTAGATTAAATCTGTACTGAAAGATGATCCAGCATGCACAGATTTGGACCAGGTCCTAAGGCTTCTCTTGATCAAGAGAAGTATTCCAGTAAATTATCAGGATGCTTTTTTGCACTCATTATAAATAATAATTATTATTATGTCTATTTTTACTTAATTACAACCTCTGTTCAAGAAAAACATCCCATTCATTATTTTTGCAGGAGTTTTAAGAGTAGACGGCAAGTTAAGATAGTAATAGATCATTCTGAACTCGTGGATCATAAGATTCAGATCCTACAAGGTATTTGGCTATGAGACTGTAGTGGTTATCGTTCCATATAACTTGAGTAATTTGGGTTGAAGCAATTTTAAAACACATGTCAATGTTGCACAGTATGAAAATTTTCTTTCTTCATCATCTGGAACTCAGAATGAGTCCATTCAACTTCTTAAGTGAAACAAACTTACTAAAATAAAACAAGACAGGACTAAAGACAGGATTTAGATGGAAGATTAATTGTGCTCACAACAGTTCTACAGTAGCAGTACAGTTTCTGTATCTAGGATTGAACTAATTGAGTTGTATATTTAACTACAGTGAAAACCAATGTATGCTAGTGAAATAATCAGGAAATCAGGAGACATGTCCCAGCTTCAGTTGAGTAAGTGGAGATCTAATATTCTGCCACTTGACAGTCAACAAAATAACCAGTTACTTTTTACTTTACAGTTGCTCCCAGTCAGTCTCTGGGAGGAGAGTAGAAATAGATTTGTAATTCTAACTAGGAAGAAACGTGTAACTTTAAAAACCACATTGTCTGGAACACGTGTTATTTGGGTACTAGGCATGTATACCAGAGTGTCTTTGTAGGTTTGTGAGCAGTTCCCAATCAGCTATGAAAATCTTTAAACCTGCTGAATGCAGACAAATGCAAAGGCAGAACACCTGCTCCTGTAAAAACGTTGACTGGTGGCAGCTCGAGGCCCCAAGAGCAGCAGCTAAGCAGGCTGATGGATGTTCTTCCTTCATCATTATTTCACTGTGTAGCACAACTAGCTGACTGTGTAGTGATGATCTCTGAGCCACTTTTCACTGTAATTCCTGTCATTTTATATCAAATAACTTTGCATAATCTGCCTAGGTATTTCTTCACTGAGACTTCATTCAAGCTTGATCTCTCTGTGCCTTTCATCCATTCATTTAAGCCACTTGAAGAGCAAGTTTTGCAGTTCTGTCTCCTTCCACGAGTTTAGAGAGCCTTTTCCACACTTCTACAATGTGCATGGTTTTCCTTTTTGTTCTGTCTGCTACTCTGATCCTCAAATATTTCTTCTGGGAGAAGTAAGAAATTCATACCAGAATATGGAATATACATTTTTAGTTCTTGATTAACCAAAACTTTTATCACACTCTCAAAATGATCTGCAACTGTGGATGCTGAGACAGGCTCCCCTGAAGTGATTTTGAAACACACAAAGAATGTTTTATAACAGTAAATACGGTGCTTCTCACAGGCAGCTCTTCTCTAGGTTAAACATTCACACTGTCTGGATGGACTGCAGTCTGTGTTCACAGATTTATGTGTATTTTTCAAATACAGTATCACCCATTTTGCACAGTATGGTCTTCTGAAAGTTCACTTGGCAAGAAACAGTTCTTGCTAAGTATGAAGTGTGAAATCTGGCAATAAAATTTTAAGTCAAACCCAGCATTTTTCAGCCTCCATTCTGGCAACTGCTACCTTGCTAAAAATTAGCAATTTCTAGCCAGTATTGTGTGTTGCAGCATAAGAGGGTGTAACTGAATGTTCATCTTTCTGCATTTATTAATATGAAAATTTGGTTTATAAGTTATAAGATCTCATAATGCAATATTGTATTGGTAACAGATTATTTACATAATGTAATGTTTTAATTTCCAGTATTACTCAAAGAGTATCACTTAGTCCCGCTGCATTCATAACTTTATAAACATCTTAATACCTCTTCCAAATTATTTACATTTAAAGTATGTTCAGTTTAATTTTATACAGTCTTAATGTACTAATTAATATCAGGCTTAAAAGGAGTTCCATGACATCAATCAATACCTGCTGTAAAATATACTTCAATTATAGCTTTAAAATTAATGAAATTATAGAAATTGTCTAAAAAAAAGTGTGTGTATTCATGTAATATCTGACTTAGGCTTCAGAAAGAAGAAATTAGTTGAGGATATATATGTATCTACCCAAAAAGTTGCACTTTAGCTTCCCCAACATACACATTGCTTTTTTCCTCCACTCTCAGAATTAGCTTGAGGCAATCTTAAAAAAAAAAAAGGATAGCATAAAGTTCCCATTAGCTATTTGGATGAATATTCCTAAGGAACATTTAATGTATTTCTTTTTCAGACTTTTGAAAAATCAGCATGTGCTATAATAATTTTTCAAAGATAGGAATTCTTTTTAATCGATCCCTTACTTCAAAACATCACTTCAAAGAGTGTCATTAGAGAACAACTAATTAAATGCTAAACTTTTAGCACATTAGGATTTATATTGGTTTTTGAACTTTAGGAATTGCAACAGCTTGTATTATCTTCTACTTTTAAAATTGCTGTACAATTTATGCAAGTGTTGCAACAGGTAAGCCAGAAATACAAGCCCTTCTGGTGGATCAGTCAGTGGAACCTAAAAACTGTAGCTGTTGAAAGCCAGTCTGCAAGTGCCTTTATTTGTTAAACCTTGACCCTACCCGTGCCTTTAAAAGTTGTTCAGACTCAGGTGTGCTCAGCGTATTTCCGAGAAGCATTTTTAAATTAAAGAAAATAAATGACTTGTTCCATCCTTCTGCCTCTGACCGCAAAGGCCACGAGGCCAAACCCTCCGCAACGAGCAGCTTCAACCAGCTCAGGCCGCTCAGAGCCCCATCCGGCCTGACCCTGAGCGTGTCCGGAGACGGGGCATCATTCCCCACCCGGGAATAAACCCGCGCTGGGAGCCCCAGCCCAGGGGATGACCCTGGTGTTTCCAGGCATGGACAGACAGATCGGCCTAGACTCAACTTCTTTACAATATATAAAACAATAGAAAAGATACTGGTGAGTACTCCAGTGCTCCTTTCTTCAGCACCAAGCCAGTTACAGGGTTGTGCAAACCAATCACTTAGCTGGGAGTTAAAACTGATGGTATCTGAAGTTTCCTGTACGGTGCACGTGCTCGCTCTCCTAAACGTCGTCCTAACAGGGAAACGCCGTGGGTGTTTCAGGTTGGGACGCGGTTGCAAAGCGCCGGTCCCTCCGCGCCCGCGGTGCCACCGCCCCGCGCCCCGCCCCCGCTTCAAACATGGCGGCCAACCCGCGCTGTTCCCGGCGGGAGTG
>NW_009953505.1:4572156-4581591 GCF_000747805.2 Chaetura pelagica | reverse complement strand
CGGGGCTGGAGAACCGGGGAGAGGGCCCGTCAGGCTGTGATCCCGGCCCCGCCGGTGCTGTGAAAAGGATCAGTTATTCATGAGATCTCACAGGAGACAGCGCGCCAGGCTCTGCTGGCAGAGAAGCCTCCAGTGGTAAGGGGGGAAAAAGTAATATTTTAGAGAAGGAATTAGGCCGTCAGAGCTAAGAAAGTGTTTTAAAAGACAGTGTGTGGTAGGGAGCACATTTGTGGAAAAGATGTCAAGACATTAAAATAAAAAATGCGCAACGCTATGCAAGGCTAGATGGATGTAAAGGAGGTACTTACAATATACATAACAGACAATGCATGTGCTTTGTAACATACACAGAATAACTGTGTGAAAAGAATTTACACTTCAGAACCAAAACTGACCATTTACTGCAAGAGCAGCTGGATCCCTCGCTGCTTGCATAGCCCAGCTCCTTCCCCAAAGTCTTTCTGCTGCCCACTCTGCCTCCAATTTTTGTGCCAATTGCATCATATTTTCCTTTTAACACTGTTAATCCTTCTGGCTGGCATAGAAACATTCCTTGCTTTCTGGGCTGGAGGGTAGTTGAGTACAGCCCATGCCAGAGATCATAGCTTCAACCCTCAATGTGTTTGGGTATTTTGAGCAACTGTCTTTGCATTCTCCAAGCGCTTTCTTGGGCATCTCCCACTAGCAGCAGAAACACGAAGAAGAGAGGGTGATGTTCCCGTCACCCTTGCTGCCAGATGCAAGGCTTTCAATCCTTTCAGTGCACTTGCTCTGCAGTATGTCACATGCTAGCTCTTTTCATTGGTCATGCACCTTTTCTCTGCTTTCCTTCCATGTCAGGGCAGATTATGTTGCATTTGGTTCTCTGTCATCCATTTTCTAGACTTAAGCCATATCTGTCTTGAAAGGTGGGCTGGATGCCACTGTTCTCCAGTTATTTCCATTTTTTCCATTTATCGATAGTTTTCTCCTGTGATTCATGTGGCAATGCAGCTTGGAAAGATGCCTTCTGACACTCTTCAATGTTACAAAGTGATGATTTACTGTAATAACATCAGGTCTTTGATTATACTAGAAGGTCTCTTTTGCCTTCTCTTAATTCAAACATGCTATTCAAGGTTCTTTTGCTTTTCTTATGGAAAACAGAGTATCCAGTTCTGTTTCCAGTCCACTGATTACCAAATCAAAGCTGTAGTGCCTGAAAGGATGCATGGTTCAAAATTACCTAGCAGCACTCCAGTTCTCTTCTTAGCTTTTGATACACAGTCACACAGCTGTCTTTATAGCCAATATCACCTGTGCTCAAATTCTATTCAGTGCAAAACTATTTAAGTTCTGCTGCAATGCAGCAAGCAAGGTAAGTACCTTGTTTGAGTGTAGCCACCAGTCATGTTTCCGTGACCTAGTCCAGGATCAGGTCACATAAAGACCCCATCTGGTCATGTGAGAAAGCAAAAGTAAAAATAAACACAAAGAAATTATTGTTTCTTAATTTCTTTTGCATCATGAGAAATACTGAGAAAGAAAATATTTTTGCCACAGAGAGCTCAAGCAGGAGTCATCAAGTTATTGGAAGCCAAATAAAGCAAGCTCCTCTCACCAGACCTATTTTTCATACATGGGCTCAGAGATAGCAATATCCCTTCACACCTGGACCCCAGCCAGTCTATTCTCCTTCCCCACCAACAGACTTGTCCTCTCCTTTTTAGGGCTTTGCTGAAGTCTGACATATCTTAGAAAGCATGTGCAGATGTCTGAAGAGGCTCTCCTCACTGCATTCTGCACCCCATCACTCTCAGCATAGTATGTCAGGATTGGGCTAGTTTGAGAAAGAGTATCTCCTGTGTTCTGGTCACGCTTTTCCCTTGAGTATCCACCAAAAAAAGTTCATCTGCAAGAAGCTGAATTAGTGACTTTTTGTGACTGAATAATTCCAGTTTGGTTTGACTATATCCAGAGGAGATGGATACAGGATATTGGACATTCCCAGACCCTGGAATGTCACTGGGCTCCAATGGTGCTTCTGGATCATGACATGTTTTTCAAACCTCACAGTATTTCCCATACACACAAAACAAGGCATGTACCCCTAGGCAGGCTTAGGCACGTGTGCATCCCACTGTGAAAATGCTGCGGGTTGTTGGTTTTGCACGTCGGCTGCTTTTTACATTGTATATGGCAGTGTAGGTTGCATTGAAGATGCCTCTTTGTGATGCATCAGGTGACCACATGAGCTGATTTGCAGAGTTGGAGCAGGGGTATCCAGCTTTTTTATTTTTATTTTTATTTTTAAAATTCTTTCCAGTCCTGCTCCTACAAGAAGTACATTCTGTCCTGATAAAAAAAAATGACCACAGTGTCCCAATTTTTCTCAGATTAGGAACACCTAATGAATATCACTTGCTTTGGGGATTTGTCCTGGTCACATTTCTGCCATAGGATAACTGGGATTCTGTGTGTGATAATACACTATTAATCTTGGGAATTTATACGTGAACAGTTCTTTTTCATATGAGGACTCAGAGTACTTAGAAGTTAATTCACGTTACATTACCCTTGTGAAGCAACTAAACATTTCCCACAGTGCAGAAATGGACATATTAAGAAGATCAAGACTTTGTAGACTGTAAGTCCTGTAAACACCTATATGCAAATGGCAAATGGTCTTATTTTGAAGGTAGTAAGTACTTATGGCTTCCACTGATCTTAGCCTTTAGCTTTTATCACCTGCTTTTGAAGATACTGGCTCAAGTAAATTGCCCTGGGTCACAGAGTAATGTGTTAAATGTGTTCACAGGAAGTATCTGCCTTTGCTTGGTCTGACATTCAAACAGAAACCTTATTTTAACTCACTTCAGTCTAATACTGGAAAAAAAAAATACCCAAAAAACCAAACAAAAAACTCCCCAAAGACAAGCGAATATATGCAGTCTTATCTAGAAGCTGGCAAAATGTGATGTTATGTCTTAAATGTCTATATGAGGCAGTATAATTCCTAACAGATTTCTTCATTGCTGGGCAATGAAGCAATCTTGCTGTACTGCAGGTTTAACCACTGACTAGCAGTTAACTGTCTAAGTAGCACCACGAGGACCTGTGGGAGCAGTTTATTCTACCCTGTAATTTATCAGCCTGCTGGTGCAGGGAAGCACTCAGGGAAACAGTTCTTTGCCAGTAGGCTTAAACTGAATCCAAACAGAAGTAAGAGCTGGCTGGCTACAGGAATATTGTCTGTAAGTGCAAGAGGCTTTCTCTCAGACCAGGCTATCACTCTAAGGCTGCCTGACCTGCAGGCACGAATTGTAGTTTATTGTATTTGTTTGTTGAATGAGCTAAACTGCCCTTTATTTTGGGATTAAAGCTTGCTTGAAAGATTAACTGGTGAGCCTGTGGCCTTCTTTATTCTCTATGAACTATACAGGACTATTACATGGACTATGACTTTGGGGGTGGAAAGCAGGTCTACATTTCATGTTTTCACTAGGCTAAAAGTTTATGGTTAATTTTACTGTCATGATTTTGTATGCTACATTTCTCAGCTGCCCTCCTGACAGCTGAGCTACCTCCTTGCCAAGATAACTTTACCTTAATCCCAAGAAGAGCTGGGAGCAAGAAATATCTCTTATTTGTTGCAGTTCAGCCTACTATTTCTGCTCAAGTCCACTTCGATGAGGAGTTTACCAGAAAGCTGGCAAGACTTGGAAGATAGATGACTGACACAAGGATAGAAAGATTTTTAAATGCAGCAGGATCTGCTAGGATTCCTTCTCAAATTCCTGAAATGGTTGTTACAGAAACACTCTTTGTCATGCTGGTGCACATGAATGCTTGTAGATTATGGATAACTAAGGAGATGGTACTTTAGGAAGTATTTCTTCCCTCCTCTCAGGGAAGATGAAGCCTCTAACAGATGCTGTTTGAGACTAGAATGAAATGTGGTCTACATTCATTCAGTTTAATCTTCTTCCCGTGCCAAACACAAAATCCAATTCTAGACCTAGAAAGCAAAAAAAAGACCACAGACATATGTCTTATACTTTTCCAGATCATAGTCACTGTCTATTGCAAGGGTTTTAAAATTGTTTAGACTACAGAACATTTTCAGCCCCAGTGGCATTGTGGAAGAGTAAATCCATTTACAGAGGAATATTTTTATGCCCCAATTTGAAAGGAAAATCAAAAGAAGAAAATAGAGTACAAGGATGAACCATGCAAGAACATTTACAGAAGATATTAGCTTAATCAGAGACGATACAAGTAATCAAATGCAAGAAAGCGATTTTTCTAGGGATTGTAAGAGATCATTTGGAGAAAAAGACAACCAACCGTTGGCCGTATACCACCTCCTACTGGACATGAAGTGATTCGTTCCTCAAATGAAAGGAAGCCTTTAAAAGCCACATTGTTCTCTCTAGCGCTAATTACTGGCTGGCTCACAGAATCACAGAATCACTTAGGTTGGAAAAGACTTTCAAGCTCATCAAGCCCAACCATTAACCCTACTCTACCAAGTCCAGCTCTAAGCCATATTCCCAAGCCTCACATCGAGATGACTTTTAAACCCATCCAGGGAAGGTGACTCACCCACCTTCCTGGGCAGCATGTTCCAATGTCTGACAACCCTTTCAGTGAAAAAAGTTCTTCCTAATGTCTAGTCTAACCCTCCCCTGATGCAGCTTTAAGCCATTTCCTCTTGTTCTACTACCAGTTACTTGTGAGAAGAGACCTGCACCTGCCTCTTTACAAGGTCCTTTAGCTGAAAACACTTTCAGGTGGTTGTAGAGGGTGATGAGGTCTCCCTTCTTCAAACTAAACAGCTCCAGTTCCCTCAGCCACTCCTCATAAGACTTGTTCTCAAGGCCCTTCACCAGCTTTGTTGCCCTTCTTTGGACACACTTCAGCACCTCAATATCTTTCTTGTATTGAGGTGCCCAAGATTGGACACAGTATTTATAGAATCATAGAATGGTTAGAGTTGGAAGGGACCTTAAATATCATTGAGTTCCAACTCCCATGCATGGGCAGGGACACCTCCCATTCGAGGTGTGGCCTCACCACTGCTGAGTACAGAGGGACGATCACCTCCTTGGTCCTGCTGGTCACACTTATTATTGACGATCTTGATAAGGACATTGGGTGTTGGGCTGATGTTAATGCTCTGAGCTTCAACAAGGCCAAGTGCTGGGTCCTGCACTTGGGCCACAACAACCCCAGGCAACGCTCCAGGCTTGGGGAAGTGTGGATGGAAAGTTTCTGGCAGAAAAGAACCTGGGGGTTCTGATTGACAAGTGGCTCAATATGAGCCAGCAGTGTGTCCAGGTGGCCAAGAAAGCCAGTGGCATCCTGGCCTGTATTAGAAATAGTGTGACCAGCAGAAGTAGAGAGGTGATTGTCCTCCTGTACTCAGCACTGGTGAGGCCACACCTGGAGTGTTTTGTCCAGTTTTGGGCACCTCAATTCAAGAGAGATATCAAGGTGCTGGAGCGAGTACAGAGGAGGGCAATGAAGCCAGTGAAGAGCCTAAAGAATAAATCTTATGAAGAATATTTGAAGGAGCTGGAAATGTTTAATTTGAGGAAGAGGAGGCTGAGGGCAGACCTCATCAGTCTCTACAACTACCTGAAAGGTCATTGTAGAGAGGTTGGTGCTGGTCTCTTTTCACAGGTAATCAGTGACAGAACAAGAGGGAATGGTTTCAAGCTGCAACAGGGGAGGTTTAGATTGGACATTAGGAAATTTTTTTTCACAGAAAAAGTGGTCAGACACTGGAATAGGCTGCCCAGGGAGGTGGTTTAGTCACCATCCCTGGATGTGTTTTAAGGGTCATTTGGATGTGGTGTTGGTGGATATGGTTTGGGGAGAACTTTGTAGAGTAGGTTGATGATGGTTGGACTCAGTGATCCCAAGGGTCTTTTCCAACCTGAGTGTTTCTATGATCTTATGATTCTGTGATTCTACAGAGTAGGCAAAGACAGTTTGCTGAAAAATAATCAAAATTAACTGCATTGTATGCAGTGCCTATATTATTGGGGAAAGTAGCTTTGGAAAAGTTAGGTAAATTGCTTCGAATTTAAATGTCCATCTGACATACATTTTCACAAATATATTTTCCTATATTTTCAGTCCTTGTTTCCTTGAGACCAGTATTGTTTTAAAGAATAATTCTGTCTTCCCATACTCTGATAATTCTGAAATACTGGTTTTCAATCTCATAAAAAAATCTATTAATATGGTAGGCATATAAATTATTACTAACCGTATTAGGTTAGGTTTTACAGATTATTATATATATGTGATTCACATACATTTCTCTCCATGTAAAATCAACCGATGTATCTTGTTAAGTAATACTAATACTGAGGAGAACAGTGAAAGGACGCCTGTCCACTAGGTTTAAAAATAGAAAATCCAAGTCATCCTGTTCATCTGGGACCGGAAAGATAATTTTATTGTAGGTTTCCCATTTTTATTTTCTCTTACTCAAGTTCTAGTGATAATTTCAGTATTTGTCACCAGGTGGCACTGCAATGACGTTACCTTGTACCCACTCAGTGCCCGAGCAGTAGCTTAATGAGGTCGTCACCACATAATTACAAAGTATGAAGCACTTCAGATTGCATTGATCACTTATTTCTCCACACTGTTACATTATATCACCAGGCTTGCTGGCACAGCTATGACAGCTACTGTTTTTAATATTCTTAGTCAATGTAACTTTGTAGGAAAAGTGCTGTAGTGGAGACCAAAACCTACCCTAAGCTTCATTTTTCCCGATGCCATGAGTAATACTTCTGGCAAATTCTGTCTTTAATGGCAAGAGATGAAGAGCAGCAGCAGCTCCCACCTGTGTCAGGTCACGCACAGAGACGTGCCTCAGTTCCCTGGCCCTGCACGTCTGAATAGAATCCCAACATCAGGTCATTACCCACTGCTTACTGCCTTCCCTGCTTTTTTGGTGCAGAATGTCATGCTTTCCCTTGTTTTTCTCCTCCTCCCAAATGGAGCATCCCCCTCCATGTCCTAATTTACCTCTCAGCTCTAGTGCTCCCTGACATCTGGCTGGAACAGCCTAGCAGAACTCCTCCCATTATATGAGTTGCAATTGGTAAATAATAAAAAAGTAAATGGATGTTTATATCAGAAGGAAAGCATTAGAACAAGTACTTCAAGGTGTCTATTTTGTCTCCTTTCAAAACTTTTAATTTTTTTTTAATAGTGTCACTGGCAATTGACAAGCCACAAAGATTCTGGGCAGTTAGGTAGGAGATGAACTGTCTGGGGTTGTCCTGATGAAGGAGTAAAATGTGAAATAACATATTGTAAATTAAGGTGAGGAAGAGACTGAGCATAGCAGCTATCAGGTTCTCTTCATATATAACCCTAAAATGTTTGGGCAATATGTAAATTGCTCCTCTCAACAAAGTTTAAACACAGTGCAAGTACACCTGTTATGTTTATACCATAAGTCTCACTAATGAAGGTAAGCTATGAATGTGTAAGCATACTAAATATTTATTTATTTTTAAAAAAGATATAATAGTAATTTTCTTTTTTTTCTGGAAGTTGGAATTTTATTGATCTATTTTACTGGACCATTATTTACTATTGAGATGTTACCACAGTTAAGAAAAGGTAAGAAAAATAGAATTCATAGACACTCCTTGCTGCCTCTATTGACTTTTTTTATAGTACACAGGAAATCATGGTTATATATTTGAATGGTTGTAGCTTTTATTACTAACCTGGTTTGAAAAGCTGTGTCTGAAAGCCATGGCAATTTTATTACACAGCATTGACAATAACTTAACAAGCAGAATACTACACATCTGCTTTTTCCCACCTACTGAGCTTTCGCTCTCTGCAAAGTACAGTCACATCATGTCTAGCATATATTGCACTCCCTCTACATGGCTACTAGTTTTAAAAAGCTCTTAGTTTGCTGTGGGTAATTCATTCCTTTTTAGTCTTAACACTTGTTACTGAATCCTAAATATACCACAAACCATAGCTCTTTTGACAGTAAAGGTGATTAAGCTTTATGGATCCTATACTGCTAATACCTCTCTCATGTTCCTACACTGCCTGACTTCCTGCCTTTGCTGTGAGTAGATACCTTTCCTTCACTATCTGTATTTTCTGATTTTCAAAGGTTTAAATCTGTGTTTAGTTCGATGTCCTAACAATAGGCTGATAAGTTATTACGTGTGGTGTGGGAGTTCATGTTTTCTCGAGATCCTGGTCCAAGCTCAGATACAGGAGGAAAGGGACTGAAACCTTTATTGTGCCTCAAAAAGAAAAACAAGACAGAGGAACTTAAAATACTCCCCAATGGACATGGAAATCCCTGAGCAGTGGATTCATGCCTGTTGTAGAAGCAACTTTTTCTTGAATACCATGCTTGACATTGCTTTTTCAAAAGAGTAGTAGATGCCATGCATTAGCTGAAGTAACTTAATCACGTGAGTTTATCTGGACTTTTTCCATTATATAGTTGTATTAATAAAACAAAGAATACAGTCATTTTTTCCTGAAGTCTTACTCTGTTTTCTTGGAATTCCCTTGCATGATGCTAAGCTGCTTGGGCACCTGAAGCACTCAGGCTACTACAGTAATGAACCAAGAACTGATTATTACCACGAGTAGCAGGACACTCCACCTCAGTGCACCTGCCTCAGTTTCCCTTTGTGATTCAATTGCTCTCTGTCTCTTTTTACAGGCCCAGGCCTGAAGTGGAAAGATTCCCGTGGGAGAGGAGAGGGCCTAGCAAGCTCTGAACTGATAACAACTTTTGAAATACAAATGGAAGGCCAAGTTGATGTCTGTAACTCCAGCTACTCTCGTGTCAAAGAACATGGAGCTCAGCCTCGCCGCAGCTAGGCCAGAGACAAAACAAGAATGCATAGTTGGCTCGGTTGTTGAGACCCCAGTGCTGTTTGTAATAAATCTTGTTTTGTGCATGTACATCTCGGCTGCTGCGCTGCCCCCGTGGGACAGGGGCCTCTGTGGGCCCGGGCAGGCTGGTGGGCTCTCTGTCTGAGAAACTGCCTTCCAGTTCCGTTTCTGGCTGAAGCATCTGGCAGGTGGGGAGAAAACCGTAGTCTTGTGCTGCAGATGGCAGATACTGGTCCCCAGAGAAGAAACGTTCACACCTCTCCACAGTGATTACCTCTATAATGAGAATAAATCGTTCCGTGAGCAGCAGATGCAGCAAGGCCTCTCTCCACTCAGTCTCCCCCATCTAACTCGGTGAAGGCTTTTCCCTGCGCTGCCAGCGGGTCCCCCCCTTCACCTCTGCCGCCCTGCGGGGCCGGGCGTTCCCTGCAGCCCCCGGGTTACGGCTGTTCCCCCCCGCACCGAGACACCCCGGGCGGGGCGGCGCCGGGAGGGTCTGTGAGGGGTCTGGGAAGGGTCTGGAGGGGTCTAGGAAGGGTCTGT
>NW_009953505.1:4563850-4571940 GCF_000747805.2 Chaetura pelagica | reverse complement strand
GGCAGCGGCGGCCATGGCGCTAGTGCCGAGCAAAGAAGGTGGAGATGAGGAGCAGGAGGGTGGATTCACCATCGATATCAAAAGCTTTCTCAAACCTGGCGAGAAGAGCTACACGCAGCGCTGCCGGCTTTTCGTGGGGAATCTGCCGACTGATATCACCGAGGAGGATTTCAAGCGCCTCTTCGAGCGCTATGGGGAGCCCAGCGAAGTCTTCATCAATCGGGACCGTGGCTTTGGCTTCATTCGCCTGGTGAGCATTCGCGTCAGCCTCTGTGGCTGCCCCGTGTAGCCCAGGGGGGGCAAGCGGGACACTCCTGTCCACCCGTGTCTCCTGCCAGCCCCCCTCTTCCCCGCCCCCAGCCTTTGCAGTCTTGTCGGGCGGGTGTAAGAAAAGGCAGTAGCTGCTCTTCATTCTCTCTGTCGCTAGCGCTGTTCCCTCGGCTTCCTCATTCTTCTCCCCCTCCCCTATTTGCCTCCATAGACCCCAGCTGGAGGCCAGCGTTGTGAGCAGCCTTCTAGCCCCTCCACCTCCTCTGCGCGGTGCTTCCCTGCTTTCAGGGCCCCTCCACCATTGACCGTTTTACGTGCTGCTACCACGGGAACTTGTGCAGCCTGTTAATTCTTCAGCGAGTGGAAGATGTGGTTGTGCGATCCGCTTTGTTCGTGTAATACCTGTATAAAGGCTTTCTGTGTTTAACTGGGATAATTTATCGTACTTTAGGACTAGAAAAAATACTTGCAGAAAAGCAAATTTCAGCCTGTGCTGTTCATTATGAGTACAGGTTTGCTGAATGAAAACATAGTTAATTTAAAGAACTGGACAGGATTATTTCAAAATACCACTGCTCTCATGTCATGAAAACAACATGGAATCTCAGAACTGTAATGAATCACAAAGAAACGGAACCTAGGATGGTTTAAATTGCTCGTGTCCAGATAAGACTAAATTTTTTAGGGATAATACTCTATTGGATATGCTCAAATGAGCACCCAAAAAAGGAATCAGATTGAAAAGCTTATGATACTGTATTTAAATGTCGATTTAATGTGCAGGATTAGTTTTCATGACTGCCATGGCTAAAATGCACTGATTTACATCATTGTAGGAATAGCTTTAGAGTGCTTTGGGTGTCTCTAGTTACGATTTTTCCATTTATTTTACTGGTTAGGAATTTTGACTTTTTGGTTGTCATTAAAGATAAGTTTCTGCCATATGTCTTTTTTTTCCTGAGAATAGCCTGAATTAGCAATTTTCTGTTGAAAGTGTGATAGATTTACATGTCATTACTCAGTTTTTTATGTGATATAGATTAGATACAGCTTTTATGTGAACTGCCCTTTTCTGTTATGTTTAGGAAATATGTTAATTTTTAACAGTTTACCTAGTCAGTTGAAATGTGGAGAAAATGGCTACAATCTACAGAACAATTTCTTTAAATGTGAGAGATTGCAGGTATCAGACTTAGTGAAAATCTCTGATATGAGATAAAAGGCTGTTGTTGATGCAGTCTGTCTCATGGGTGTGGGTACAGAAACCCCTGGTTTACAAATGATAAAATTATCTTATTTGCTCATGTATTCATTCTTCTGACATTCATAAGCTTTCTGTGTCGTGAGGCAGTGAGTGGTCATGACAGTCTGGTGAGGGTCCTGCTGATTGGAGAAAAAGGGAGCATAGCTCCTATTTTTAAAAAGGGAAAAAGGAAGACCCAGGGAACTACAGGCTGGTCAGTCTCACCTCTGTGCCTCGCAAGATCATGGAGCAGATCCTCCTGGAAAGTCTGCTAAGGCACATGGAAAATAAAGAGGTGATTGGTAACACCCAACATGGCTTCACAAAGGGCAAGTAATGCCTGATCAATCTGGTGGCCTTCTACAACAAGGCTACAGAGATGGTGGATGGTGGCAGAGCAACTTACATTATCTTCCTGGATTTGTGCAAGGCATTTGACACTGTCCCACATGACATCCTGGTCTCCAAACCAGGAGGCAGGTGACGAGTGGTGTCCCTCAGGGGTCTGTACTGAGACCAGAGCTGTTTAACATCTTTGTTGGAGACATTTGCTGGGATTGAGTGTATCCTCAGCAAGTATGCTGATAACACCAAGCTGTGTGGTGTGGTTAACACCCTAGAGGGAAGGAACGCCATCCAGAGGGACCTTGACAGGCTGGAGAGGTGGACCATTGCCAACCTCATGAAATTCAACAAGGCCAAGTGCAAGGTCCTGCACCTGGGTCAGCACAACCCCAGACATAAATACAGGCTGGGGAGAGAATGACTGGAGAGCAGTCCTGAGGAAAAGGACCTGGGAGTGGTAGTTGATGAGAAGCTTGACATGAGCTACCAGTGTGTGCTGGAGCCCAGAGAGCCAACTGCATCCTGGGCTGCATCAAAAGAAGTGTGGCCAGCAGGGCCAGGGAGGTGATTTTGCTCTGATGAGACCCCACCTGGAGTATAGCGTACAGTTCTGGTGCCCTCAGCACAAGAAAGATACGGACCTGTTGGAGAGGGTCCAGAGAAGGGCCACCAACATGATCAAAGGCCTGAAGCAGCTCTGCTATGAAAACAGGCTGAGAGAGTTGGGGCTATTCAGCTTAGAGAAGAGAAGGCTGTGAGAAGGGGGCCTATAGGGAAGCTGGGAAGGGGCTTTTTATCAGAGAAGATAGTGGTAAGACAAGGGGTAGTGGTTTTAAACTGAGAGAGGGGAGATTTAGGTTAGATATGAGGAAGAAATTATTCATTAAACGGGTGGTGAGGAACTGGAATGGGTTTCCCAGGGAGGTTGTTGATGCCCCATCCCTGGAGGTTTTTAAGGCCAGGTTGGATGAGGTTTTGTGCAACCTGATCTAGTGGTAGGGTTCCCTGCTCATGGTAGGGGGGTTGGGGTTGGAGCTTGATGTGTTTTAAGGTCCCTTCCAATCTTAATGATCCTATGATTTATTGGTGAAATTAGAACTGGATATGCATTGAGAGTTTGTCTAATAATGGTAATGAGCAAGTGTGATGCTTTTCGGTTATTTTTAAAAAAACAATCAAACAAAACAAACAAAAAAATAAACACCCCAACAAACAAAACCATCTTAGATACTGTAGTGTAATCTTTGAAAATAATGTTTTGTACTATATGGAACTAGGGATGCAGAATATAAACATCTGCGTAGGTAAATGTGAAAAAGCATTAAGTTTTCAACTTTGCTGAAAGCCTTTGCAGAAGAGCACAAATATAAAATGAGAATTTGTTAATTCCTCTAATGTGCAACACATTTTTTCTCCTCCGTAATTTTTTTAGACTAAATCATACGGGATGGCCAAGGCTTTTTTTTTTTTTTTTTTTTCAATCAGTTGACAGGAACTTTGGGTGTTACTTTTTTGGGGAAAAAAAAGTCTAATGATCCTTAGTGTGATCAGATAAGGGAAAAAAAAAATTGCTACTGTGTGTATGTAAGCAAAAATGATATTGTCTTTGAAAATAAAATATATAAAATATTTTATATCTTGAAAAAGGAATCTAGGACACTGGCTGAAATAGCAAAGGCTGAACTTGATGGTACTATTTTGAAGAGCAGACCACTTCGAATTCGATTTGCTACACATGGAGCTGCCCTAACAGTCAAGAATCTTTCACCTGTGGTTTCTAATGAGCTGCTGGAACAAGCATTCTCTCAATTTGGGCCAGTGGAAAGAGCTGTTGTTGTAGTAGATGATCGTGGCAGAGCTACAGGAAAAGGTTTCGTAGAGTTTGCAGCAAAACCTCCAGCACGGAAAGCTCTAGAAAGGTGCAGTGATGGAGCATTCTTGCTAACAACGTAAGTTCACAGGTTTTTGTTTGAATTTTTGTGAGTGTATGTTTCTGATGTGAGAGAAAACTGCATTAGTGAGTATTCCTTAGTTCTTATTTTCAAATTATGAAAGCCATGAGGTGAGAAATGCACAAATACCCTGCTCTTATATTTTTTCCCTTTTTTGTGAGGAAGAGAATATTCTGCTTACTTTTTGGAAGACTTGTAATTACTGTATGAGAGTCTGATAGCAATGTCTTGCTTTTCCTTGTTTATATGCAATATTACTTTTCCTTCTCTCTCTAGTACAGCTTTTTCTAGTGATGCTTTATTTTCATTGGTTACACTCTTCCTCATCACAGTAACACAGTGACAACATATTTAGCAAAACAGTGTGCCACATAATTGCTTCTATTTCTGTAAATTCAGGAAAGTCTTCTGGTGTTTTTTTGTCAAAAGTTTTATTTGTAACTTGAAAGGCCTTTTTTAAAAAAAATGAAGTCTTAGATTCTGCAGAAGTTTATGGCAATGGTATCTGGAAAACTGTTTCAGGGGTGAGCAAGTGTGCAAATTACAGCACTTCTCCCTTACATCTCTATTTCTGTACTTGCTGAAGAGAGTTGTTAACTGCTGTGCTTTAACACATTCACTAGTGACATTTTCAAATGTTTTCTTAAGGACTGTGTGAAATGATAGATACTCAGGATTCTTTTTTAGTTTTTATTTTTCTGTTTCTTATTTGAGATGATAAGGCTGTGGTCTCACAGTACAGAAGCTTTCTGGGGAAATTTTTTCTCTTTCTGCCCTGGAAAGCTGTGCTGTTGGTCTTTCTGGTACTTCCATAAGACAGTTATGTTTGCTAAAACAACAGAAAAATATTCAGCTGTTTTTGTTGAGTTCACTGGTTAAGCATGTGAGGGTGCTTTCCAGAATGTTTGCTATTAACATAAGGTCCAGCAGAGGATAAGGCAGGAGAAAATGTTGCCAGGGGGATGTTGAAGGTGGGAAAAGGGTCTGGAACGCATCTTTCTCATTATAATCTCATAAATCATATATGCCATGGAACTGACTTGGTGGCTATGAAGTAAATTAAATCTGAGTAGGTCTTTATTGTTATCAGTAGGTGTCAACAATTTGTTCTTATCCACTGGGTTTTCTTGGCATTAGTATGTGAATGGAAGCACAGTGAGCCAAACCAGGGTGCTAATCTAGTTCAGTGTTACATGGATGCTATTTTTGGCATGAGAGATGTGGCAGGGAAAAAGAAGCTAGGTTATAAAGGTGAGTATTCTTGTTTTACCAGCTGGATAGATTTGTTGGATTGATATAAGCGTCTAACCATGGCCTGAGTAAATAAAAAGCACTTGGATCTTTATCTTGCTTAGATGGCTGATGTGTTCCCTGATGTACAGTTGCAAAGATAATTAGCATGAATCTACAGCCATGATGTTCTTGATGTTTTGTTCCAGAATTTAAAATTTTACATCTTTAGCTGAAAAATTGCTGTCTGATGAGAAGAAAATGAATTAGTGACCTAAATATATCAAAATTTGGCATTTGAAACATTAATGTAGAGATTTTAAAATGTTGTTTTAAATCATAACTTGTTAACGTAATCGTTCTGTTGCATTTAAGTAGCAGAGCTTCCAGCAATCAGACTTGTTTTCATTCTGCACTCAATGCCCAGTTTTCTTTTTCAGCTATTGATGTTGTTAAAAGACATTGATTTTTTTTTTTCTGTGAAAAGATCTGTAAAGTGAAATAAAAGTTTGAATGAATAAATAAACACTGACATTTTGAAGACTGTGTTTCGAGCTCTAGGTGTGCATTACAGGGTATTCTCCCAAGACTGATGCAGAAAGGTTTTTACGCAGTTCAGGATCCTTATACTGCTATCCTAGTGGCTAATCCTTGCCTCTCATTACCACAGATAATGATAATTCAAGAAAGATCTTTTCAAAGATGAATTAGCAAAATATGAATAGTTTGTATTGCTTCATTTTGGGTTTGTTTGTTACTTTCCTAATATAGTCATGGCACTTGTATTGCCTTACTGATGAAAAGAAAAAGGTAGTTCCTTCCTAAATATTTTGTAATTGTTTGTAGGTGGTTTTGAGTTTTTATTTTTTGCAATCTTTAATGCTTTATAGGAAACAACTGCATCAAGTAACTGGTTTCTAGGCAGAAGAACAATTTTGGGTGTAGAAACAATTATTTCCAAAGATAATTCTTAAAATTAGAATTCCCTGAAATTCGATAATTTAAGAATTTGCAAGACACAGGAATTACAGCTAACATACTAGCTTTTAGAAGTGTTTATCAAAATACTAAAATAACTTTTAATTGTTTCATTTATGATTGAATCATTCAATTGAAACTGTCTTCCAGAACACCTCGACCTGTTGTTGTGGAACCAATGGAGCAATTTGATGATGAAGATGGACTCCCAGAGAAGCTAATGCAAAAAACACAACAGTATCACAAGTAAGTTTTATTTAGCTTTAATTTCTAAAATATTATTTGTTACTTAGTTTGGTAAGTAGGTGATTTTCTTTTTGAGTTTGTGTAAAAAACCTAATATTTTGTATTGTTTTGCAACAAAGGAATAATAGGACTTTGCCAAGATTTTCTAATCATAATAAACTAAATTAAATAAAATAATTGTTTAACATTTTGTGCATTTACATAGATTCCTAGTCTAGGCTGAAATAATCTGAAGCTTGTTGCCAGCCAGGCTGTTGTCTTTTAGGGATTAGGGGAGTGGTCTAATTCTGCAGAGCCTTGTATACCCACTGTTTTTTCTTGTTCTCTGAATAGTCCCTTAACTGTTTGTAAAGTCAGTGGGATGTAAATCTTTGCAGCTTCTGTGGTTCAGATAAAACTTTAGAGTGTGACAGGAGAAAGTGAGTCTTGATCATGAGGTGGAAGAGAAGTCAGAATGACCTCCCTCAACCTACTGGCCATGCTTCTTTTGACGGAGCTCAGGACACAGTTGGCTTTCTGGGCTGCAGGCACACACTGCCAGCTCATATTGAACTTTTCATCAACCAGCACCTGCAGATTCTTTTTTTCAGGGCTGTTCTCAATGGGGATTTTGTTTCCCCTTTTCCAGTCATTGGGAACTTCACCACAGTGCCACAATTTCTCAAGATGGGTAGTGGCTTAGCAACTTCATCTGGCAGTTCACTCAGGTCCCATGAACTTGTGTACCTACTGGTTCCTTAGATGGTCTTGAGCCTCATCTACCCCTACCATGCATGGCTCATTGTTTTCCCAGTCCCTGCCTTTGCCTGGTGTAGCTTGAGCTCTTGCTGGGCTGAAGACTGAGGCAGAAAAGTCATTCGGTACTGTAGCCATGTCCATATCCTGGGTAACCAGTTGTCCTGTTTCCTTCCGGACACACCCACATTCTCCCTAGTCTTTGTTTTATCACTAATGTACCTATAGAAGCTTTTCTTGTTACCCTTGACCTCCCTGGCCAGATTTAATTCTACCATGACTTTAGCTTTCCTAACTTGATCCATAGCTGCTTGGAAAATTTCTCTATTTTCTTCCCAAGCTACTTGTCCTTGCTTTCACTCTCTGTAGGCTCCTTTTTGTGTTTTAGTTTGTCTGGGAGCTCTTTGTTCATCCATGCAGGCCTCCTGTTGGTTTTGCCTGACTGTTTTTTTTGTTGGGATGCGTTGCTCCTGGGCTTGGAGTAAGTAATCCTTGAATATTAACTGGCTTTTTTGCTTCCTTGGGCTCCTCTTCCCTTCAGGGCTTTGCTCCATGGTACTTTACTAATCAGGTCCATGAAGAAGCCAAAGTCTGCTCTCTTGAAGTCCAGGGTAGTGAGCTCGCTGTGCATCCTTCTCACTGTCTTCAGGATCTTGAGCTCCACCTTTTTGTGGTCACTGCAGCCAAGGCTGCCCTTTATGCATCATTGTTACAGTGTTAGTGTTAGAATGTGAAAGAAAATGTTGTCACCTTTTAATGTTTAGAGGTTCTGACTAATATTCTGAAGTGTCTAGTAAACTTCAATACTTTTTAAAATAACTACTTTAGTGAATTGATTGCTAGTTTTAAAAGGCTGAACACAGTTACTGTAGTGTTGCAGTGTAGTATTTTTACTGATTTAAATAAGAATTTTTACAATAAAATTATATAAATTGAACAGATTTTTATTTGGACAATTTCACTGATCATTTTACTTCTATAAACAGCTGAATTAAACTTTGACTGGTTTAGAATGTAGTCATCTTACAGGTTGATTTAAAGTGAGATCTACACTTCAGTGATTGTTTGTAACTTCTTACAGTGTTGATCTA